>NC_052944.1:114556628-114841680 GCF_013358895.1 Oreochromis aureus | reverse complement strand
TGAACAAAACAGTGTAAGAATGACAGTTCTAGCCCTCATGGTTAGGAAATTATGGCCATTTGTTTGAGGGGAATCGTCACTATGAGAAATAAACTGCAAAAAGCCGGTCTCTCTTTGTGCTGCGTGTGTGTGTGTGTGTGTGTGTGTGTGTGGAGAGCATGTTTGCTGGTGGGAAAAAGTAAACAGACTCTCTGATTGGTGGATTCAAATTGAGCAGCAGATCCAGGCCGTTTGCCTGTCATAGATACAGCTGAAAATATAAAGATGAAAATAGAAGAAGATGCTGAGGTGCCACATTTAGCACTTCTCCTAAATTATAGTATTTTTGCTAAATCATAGGATTTGTGTTATCTTATCCCCAGGGCAGCTGTGGCTACAACTGTAGCTTGCCTCCACCAATGTGTGAATGTGAGAGTGAATCAATAGTGGCATTGTAAAGCGCTTTGGGTGCTTTGGATTTATATAGCGCTTTTCAATCTATTATTATCTATGCAGAGTGACCAGCACCATGTTATAGGTCTGGTGAACTCCATCATCAGCTCATTGTGTTCAAGAGGAGACACTTCCTATGACTCCAGTCATTTTCACTTTTACCTAATTTTTGTGCTGTGTTTGCTTATGTGCTGGATGAAACGTGTATCTCTCTCTCTCTCTCTGTTACTGTGTGTGTGTGTGTGTGTGTGTGTGTGTAAAAGCCACCCCTGCACTAATTACTGATAGTTGAGAACAAGTCTTTGTGTATTAACAGGTTTACACTCTATGAAACCGATTTTCTTACAAATATGATTTTTACATTAACATGTGGTTTCACAAAGTGTAACTGTTAAGGCTATAGTTTAGATGGTTGTCTTTAAAACCTTCACTGAAGAGTCTTGTTGGAGACAGCCACAGCTTTACTTCACTGTAGCAGGGGTGAACAAGTGGTTGCAAGTCCATTTAGGTCAGAATTCATATGATTACAACCAATATGTATTAGAATAAAAGAAACAAATGTGCAATGAACATGTCAGGAGTAGCTGTTAAAAAGTCTCATGGCAGTGGGGTTAAAGGACCTCCTGAACCTCTGATTCCTGCAGTGCAGTGAGGTGAGCCTCTGCAGCTCCTACTGTCCTGTGAGGATGATTAGGCGATCACCAACACCAGCTCCTTGGTGTTGGTTTTCAGAAGAAAACTGTTCTTATTTCTGCAGTCAGTTAAATAAATCTATCATAATACAGTACATTTTAACATAATGACCTTATGTTTATTTATGTCTTTTAACCATTATTTCAAATTCAGAGAATCCTGTTTGAAACATTTATTAAACTTATAGAATTAAATTTCTGCTAGTTGTTTTTTGTTGCAATAAAATCTAGCATATTAATATTTAAATGTACATATATTTTTCACGTTTTCAATGCCAATTTTGTGTAATGGCAAAGTTTCCCACTTCCCGTGAATGCCTCTTTTTTTATGTCTACGGCTGACTCCTGAATCTCCGCCCACTCTCTGCCTGATCGCTGCCGGTAAGCGCTGCCTCTCTGTCTCTCTTCTCTGAAATAAATGTGTATAAGCTGTTTGAGTGATTTACCGAGTTGTTGTTAGTGACTTATAAAGCCAGTCGACGTATAAGTCATGTTAAAGTAACACAATGGCTGCTTTTTGAGTGAAACGTTGTAATTTTAGTATTTAAAAGGAGTGTTTGGTATGCTAGCCCTAACAACCTAAGCGCTAACGCCTAGCCTAGCTCCTGTAGGCCTAGTGTGAAATTCATATGGTTCATTTAATTGTTTAATACAGTTATTGTGTTGTATTTGGTTCATTCGGTGTGTTAGTGTTTCTGAGTCTCTTAGGGAATCTGAAGTTAGTTCTCCTCTTCACACATCAGTCAGTTAAAACGGCCTCATTCTTTAGGTTATAAGGTAATGAGCCGCCATTTTAGAACCACTGATTAGCTGCTGAAGCAGCAGGGTCGACTTCAAAGGAGCCATTTTACCGCCTCTGACTGAAAGCCGGGAGAAAAAGAGTCAGGTGCCTGTGCCGGTGTGTCTGTGTTGTGGGTTAATTAACAGAAGGAAGAGAGAGAATGAGGATAAAACACATAATATAAGAATAATAGGATTTCTTAACAAGAAGTTTTTTTTTAATTAATCAATTTTAGTTTTTTAGTTAAATTTTAAGAAGTATTTAACAAACACTTGTTTGTGCAGGTTGGTTGGTTTTTAAGTAAAACCTACCTACACCTGCAGCTCTGTTTAACTTCTCACTTTGTGAAAAATTGATAACATATAAAAAAGGCCACCTTCAAATAAATAAAATGCAGCAGTGCACCATTAATATTAATATGATATGTAGATATTTAAAACAACAGCATATTAAATAAAACTAAATGACACTGTGTGCAGGTGATAATATTTTGGGGAAGAATTTGAATGCAGACCAACTCAAATGTTGAAGCCTACAAATATATCACCCAAGCTTTCATTTATGATTGTTCATGCTTTTAAATTGTGATGTCACAATTTGTATTTTTGTGCTTTGTCTTTTGTTACACAGAGTGAAAGAGATCTTTGGTTTTGCCTTTGCTGGTAAGTAAACAGTGATTGTAACTGAAGCAGTATGAACCTGGCATCGCGTAGCACGTTTGACGACTTGCATACAGTAGTTTGACTTTTTGTGATATGTTTCCATTTACTGATTGGCGAAAACACAGGATTTGTGACCTGTAGCAGCAAAGCCCTCACACAGGACCCCTCTGACTCTCCCTGAAAATGTCCCTGAAGTTTAATAGCCCATTTATGTATGATTTAAATTTCTTATGGCTTATCAAATCCAAACATAGTTAAATGTCAGATGTCTTTATACGGTGGTTCATTTTCTCCTTATGTTTGTGGATTTAAGTAGCAGACAAAACAATTAAAGTGTTTTAGGGGAGTCAGTATAAGTGGTTGCTCAAACACTTAAGAGCTGCACAGGTATTGATTTATATTGTCTCTCAAATTCTGCTGATGTATTACATTAAAGTCAGAACACTGTAGAAGTATTTTGCCTGACTCGGTATAAGTAATAGCTTTAACAGTAATAAAAACGAAGAGAACCAGAGGTGTGAGTGGACATTGTTAGGTAAATTACAGCCAGTGTGTCCAATTGGTTTATTACTTATTTAGTGAATATAATGTGTTTTAAAATTAAATAGAAAGGTTGCCAAAAGGTACACTGCAAAATTCATAAATATTCCTAGCAACGGGTACAATGAAAGGACTTTGTAGTGTAATATTTTAAGACATTTAATTTTAATTACAAAACATGGTGCACCTCTGCTATTGTAACATGTTAATATTTAAATGTATTTTAAGATTTACATATTCATGTCAGACATGAGGTTTTCTGTTGCTTCTGATTTATATAATTACTTTGTATCTTACAAGTTTTGGTTTTCACACTTTATTAGCACTGACTTGTGGTAGAAAATGTTGAAGCCACAAAGCTTCTGTGTAGCAAATATGCGGTGTATCCTGCACTTGTGCCAACAAATATTGGTGGCTATTCTTTGCATTTCTGTAGTAATGAATGCTTTTATTACACATGCCATTTGAGACGCTGCAGTTCATTTATCTCCTCTTTACACTACAGTAAGCTCATAAAGCCTTAAAGTAATTGAGGATTTTTCTAGTTAATTTATGTCATAGTAAATTGGATTGTGTGTGAAGAGGCTCAACAGTCTGAATCATCAAACAGTGATCTGATGTATTGTTTCCTTTCTCTAGACTGCTGATCTGATCGTCTCAAGTCTGGTAAGTAAAGGTTTGTCTGATGTGCAGTACTGGGAAATGTTTCTCATTATAGGAGATTCAGTTTAGTGCTGTGAGTGAGCACAGCTATTGGTGATTATCAAAAGTCATCAAATCCTAGAAAAGTCTATGTAAACATTTCCAGACTTACAGATCTCTCTTATCATCATACTACATTTTTAATTAGGCCCTAATGTCGGCCATGCTGATTTATTGTAGATTGAGGGGAGTGTGTATTAAACATGCCCCATATAATTTTTCATTTTGCCAGAAGTCATACTGAGTAAATTATTTTTTACTTTTACGTTAACGGCTCCCCAGACATTATGATATACTGTTGTACCAGGTAAGTACACACAGAAATGGGAATTTGAGACCTTTGGGCATTTAGGAACATGTGATGTGTCATAAGTTTGAGTTGAGTGCATGTGAAGTGTTTAAAGCAGGTGGTCTGAAACTGTCTGCTCTAACTTCATTGTGTGGGTTTAGCTTGACCATATATTGTTTACAGTAAGTTACTGTAGCACCACATCTTGGTTTACAGACTCTGTTTGTTTTTATTGTGTTAATAGAATGCAAAAATGTCCTTAGAAATGTTCCATCATTATGTTAAACATTTTCATTCAGTTGAATCTAATAATGTACTGTACAACTCTTCAGTGTGTAATGATATACATGTTCTGTATTTTTCGGACTGTAAGGCGCACTAAATTCTAAGGCACATTAAGTCAAACAAAACAGATAAGTCAAACTTTATTCAACTCATTTACAATAACTCTCAACATTGTTCAGTTGTAAGACATAAAATACAGAACAATGCACTCACTTTTCAGGATTTTGTATTGATGAATGTGGATTGATCAGTTTGAACTCTGCTTCATAAGCATGGCTCTCAACAGGTGCCAGGCCCTTATACACACACACACACACACACACACACACACACACACACACCATATTATGTTGAAGCACAGTACGAATTACTCTACGAGGGTGCTGACTATGGTAGCCATGCTCCGACAATACATCAAGCGGCACAGCTTTGTAGCTTACCAAAGTCTTACTAAAGTATTTGACAGAATTTGGATCGCTGTGTACCACAGAAATCCAGTTTGAGGTCAGTAAGCATAACCAGAATCAATACACTAGGCACATTGTATATTTTTGAGAAAATGACAGGATTTTAGGTGTGCCATATACTCTGAAGAATATGGTAAATCCAAGCATATTGGAAATATGACTAATTCCAGTCCTTTTGTGTCTTACAGGTGACCTGCTGCAGAAAACCCTCTCCCTCTATCATTATCAAGCAATTCTGTCTATCCTATCACTCTCCCAACTCTATCTAATTTGACAGCCATTCTATCTTGTATCAATCTATCCCAACTGCTCTATCTAATTTGACAGCCATTCTATCTTGTATCAATCTATCCCAACTGCTCTATCTAATTTGACAGCCATTCTATCTTGTATCAATCTATCCCAAGCACTCTATCTCGTTTTCAGAAATCCCAGTTTTCAGAAATCCCAGTTTTCAGAAATCCCAGTTTTCAGAAATCCCAGTCTTCAGAAATCCCAGTCTTCAGAAATCCCAGTCTTCAGAAATCCCAGTCTTCAGAAATCTAAGTCTTCAGAAATCCAAGTTTTGAAAAATCCAAGTTTTGAAAAATCCAAGTTTTGAAAAATCCAAGTTTTGAAAAATCCAAGTTTTGAAAAATCCAAGTTTTGAGAAATCCAAGTTTTTGGCAATTGAAGTTACCAGAACTTTGTCAATCTGTATTCAGAATTCTGAGAGATCTCTGCTCTCACTGCTCCTCCTTTCCTGTCATTAAACTCTCTCTCCATTCATTTTGCTGGAAAATAACAATTAGAAAGTTGAATATACAGTAGTAGAATTGCAGTACAGTAGAACTTATAGTAGAAACTACTTATACAGCCCTACATTTGTAGTTTTAACTTGGCATTACACTTTGAAATAAACACTGATAGTTTGGCTTACAAGTGCAATTTGATAAATTATATAAACTTATATACACCTTTTTTGAGATATATTTGTAGTAAGATAATCTGGTTATTTTGTAATTCAGACTGTTATATTCACATAAATATTAAATTTGATTCAAATACATTTTTCAAGTCTGTTTCATTGGTTATAACATTTGACTACAAGTTTATACTATTATTATTTAAGGACAAACCCTTTTTTGTCACTCAGTGTAAGTGTTCAGTTACAGTTGTCATCTAGAGGCTGCCCTGAGGACCCAGACTTCCTGTTTCCTGACTGCTGCAGAACATCCAGCTGAAGAATCCCCATCGCCTGTCATCTGATCACCTCACCATCACAGCTCATATTTGCTTTAAATTTTAAATATCTGAAAGATTTACACAGTCTACTTAAAAGTTAAGAGTTTTATTATAGCCTGTTGATTGATTGTTGAGATTTATTCTGCATATTACATTACAGAAGTATAGACCTATTTGTTATCCAGTCTGGTTAAAGAAAAATAGAAGTAATAATATACAGTTTTTGAAAAAGTTACAATAAAACAGACCAAAGTGTTTTCAAAGAACTTTAAATAACTTTTATATTGAGTTTGTATTTAAGTCAGCCTTTTATATTAATTCTGATAAATCTCTGATTTAATAGTCATTAAAGTCATTAGTTTTCAGTGTTTACAAGTTGACTTTTGTTTACATTTGTGTATACATATAAGTTCCAGTTTGTACTTCAACAAAATGCCAAGAAAAGGTCAAAGGTCACAGTCCCAGAAGCTTAGATGGCAAAAGCAGCGAGAACAGGTAAATGTTTCTCAGACCGGTGAGCAGGTAAAGGTGTCCATTACAAGTATTCCCAGTCCAGAAGTGCAGAGCAGTGCTCAGACAGCTGCAGTGTCTTATGCAGATGTGGTAAAGAGAGGTGTTCGCTCAGCATGTGTGCCAGATGCTAAAGTACAGCAGGTAATTCAGACTGAACCCCAGGTAACTGTGCAAATGCAGCATGATGGAGAAGCTCCAGGACCATCTCATGTACAGGTTACAAACACTGAAAGTCGTCCACGAGTGAGTAGCATCTGTGCATCCCGAAGCCAGGCCTCTCCTAAGTATGGAAAGTACCGGAATCAGCAATGCATGGCTAACAGTTTGGTTTTCCTGTCATTCTTACACGAGGATGAATTCATTACGAGAGCAGATCTTAACCGTGTGTTGGACAAAGGCCATGCCATGCATTCAGATGCCAGAAAGAGGTTTGTGAACAGCGTGTTTCTAGCCTGTGATGAGCTTCCCTCAGTGGTCACCAGCCGCAGACACGAGTATCAAGTGGACATGTCTCAGATTGCTCTTTACGGCACATTTGATGGTACAGATCATTTTCCGAGCCTTGAACAGGGACTACAGTGTTTGGTTTCAGCGGTTCGCTATGCTTTGCTAGTCATGGGAGGAAACGTCATTGCAGTTTGCAGGCTGACTTCAGGTGAATATGCATATTTTGACCCTCACTCACGTAAGTCTACAGGAATGCCATTGTCGCTAGCTGTAAGTGGTGGAACTGCAGTTATGTTAAAATTCACACGTCTTAACGACATGACTGACAGGATCAAATGCTTGTACCGAATGTTTAGCATCGCACCAACCTGCACTTATGAGCTACAACCTGTCGAGTTTCACAGTGAAAACGCTGCTGACCAAAGAGATGCTAATCAAACCACCGAATACAGACAAACCGCTGCAAGTGTTCCAGCTGTAGCTTTAAATGAACCTGTCCAAGAATTAAATTCCCAAACAACCACTGAGCAGACACGGAAAACTGTTACGGAGACTGTAATCACTGAAGTGACATCATCCAGAGTGGATTATTCAGATGAGACAGCTGCTACTGAAAACAATCATCCGTCTGATTATTTACAGAAAGAAACCTCTGCATCTTCTGTGAGAGAAACTCAGGTAATATCAGATGCTGTTCCTCAGAATGATTCAAACACTGTCTCCTGTTCAACTAGGGCAACACAGGAACTGCCACATAAAATTTTGAAACGTAATAAACAGGAAGCACAAAAAAATGAGGAGAAGGTCACTGGCCCAACAGAAATTACCACAAAGAAAGGAAAATCAGAAAAGGAAGGAAAGGAGATGTACAGTTGTGATGAAAGCTTTAGGGCAAAGAAAAGAAATTCCAGTAGAAAGTCTAATGATCCAGATCACAGACAGAAGAAGAGAGTGTACAAAATAATCTGTATAAACTAAATGCTACATATAGAGAGAAACAGACAGAACATTTGAGAAAGATCTATAAAGAAGGAGATGATTTTAAGGAAAAACAGAAGGAGCAAATGAAAAGGCTGTATAGAGAAAGTGCTAAAATTAGAGAGAAAAAAGGGGCGTGTCATAAGAACATACAAAGACAATCCTATAATCCGAGAAAAGCAGAAAGAACATATAAGGAGAACATATAAAGAGTCTTCTATATTCGAGAAAAGCAGAAAGAACGTTTAAGGAGAGCGTATAGAGAGTCTTCTATATTCCGAGAAAAGCAGAAAGAACGATTAAGAAGAACATATAGAGAGTCTTCTATATTCCGAGAAAAGCAGAAAGAACGTTTAAGAAGAACATATAGAGAGTCTTCTATATTCGAGAAAAGCAGAAAGAACGTTTAAGGAGAGCGTATAGAGAGTCTTCTATATTCGAGAAAAGCAGAAAGAACGATTAAGGAGAACATATAGAGAGTCTTCTATATTCGAGAAAAGCAGAAAGAACGATTAAGGAGAACATATAGAGAGTCTTCTATATTCCGAGAAAAGCAGAAAGAACGTTTAAGGAGAACATATAGAGAGTCTTCTATATTCCGAGAAAAGCAGAAAGAACGTTTAAGAAGAACATATAGAGAGTCTTCTATATTCCGAGAAAAGCAGAAAGAACGTATGAGAAGAACATATGGAAGTTCTGTTGAATTCAGAGAGAAACATAAAGCCTGCATGAGGTCCTATGTATATAAACTATATCAAGAAAGTGAAGAATTTAAAAAGAAAAAACTATCTTACAGCACTAAACGTTATGGAGAAGAGAGACAATTTCAGCAACAACACAAACAGAATATGAGAGAGCGAATGAGAGTAAAATATTGGAATGTTTTTCTTTTAGACAGATGCATAATATCAGATGTGCAATGAATATAAAAAGAAAATATCGTCAGATGCATCGACCAGCTGAAAGTTTACAGTCTAATCCAGATAACAGTTTAATGAATGAGGCCATATCTCGTTTCAGATCAAACATTAAATCAGCACCATCTTATGTTTGTACTGTTTGCCTAAAAGCTTCTTTTCCTAATCAGGTGAAAATCTGCAAAAGAGAAAATTACTCAAAACACCCAACTGTAGCTCAGCAGTGTCTAACTGGTAAATTTGTTCATATGTGTGATGAAGCATGTAATGATCACTGCAGCTTTCCTATTGAGAGAAAAAAGGAGTATATCTGTCACACGTGTCACAGTTCCCTCAAAAGTGGACGCATGCCAAGGCTTGCTGCTGTTAACGGTTTAGAACTGCAGGATATTCCAGCTGAACTGTGTGATCTTAACATTCTGGAGAGACATCTGATTGCCAAATGCATACCATTTGCTAAGATTATTCCTCTTCCAAAGGGCAGACAGAGACTCATACGTGGTAATGTGGTGTGTGTACCATCTGAGGTCCAACAAACAGTTGACTGTTTACCTAGGCTCAGAAACCAATCACAGATAATGAGGATCAAGCTTAAAAGACGACTGTGCTACAAAGGCCATCAGCTGTTCCAGACTGTCACCTGGTCTAAACTGATCCAAGCCCTGCGTAAACTGAAACAGATTCATCCACAGTACACAGATATTGTTATCAGAGATGATGCATTGCTTTGTGATCCCACGTTACCTGATGATGACAGCAGTGATGAAGCCAGCATCGGAAGTGATGATTATGATGAAGCAGATTTAATGGAAATTGACAACTATGAAAAAGATGCCCTTTTGTGTGAAAGTGAGTCTGAAAGTGAACAAGATATTAATATGCAATCCTGTGATGAACAACCAGAAGAACAAAATCCAGAGGAACCAGAAAGTGATTTGAACAATGGAGGTTTTGCTCTAGAAAGTTGCCTGCAGCCTGTAGACATTTCAGAAGAGATTCTCTCTTTCACTGATAACACATATTGTGTGGCTCCTGCAGAAAGAAACAATCCTGTTAGCTTCTTCAGAACTCCTCATTTGGAAGCTATGGCATTTCCTGTGCAGTTTCCTACTGGTCAGAATACACTGGATGAAAAGAGACGTCTTAAACTCACACCAAGTGCTTACTTCAAGTCAAGGCTTTTCAACATTGATGCAAGATTTGCTAAAGATACAAATTACCTGTTTTTCTCACAGTTTGTCACTGAAATACACCTGGCTAATTCCAGCATGACAATACAGCTAAGGAAAGGTAAAACTATGACCAAAGATGGACGCAAAATCACATCAGGAATGTTACAAAGTAAGACAGAAGTAGAGAAGCTGGTAAGAAATAAAGATGCAATCAGATTCATGCAGCCACTCAGAGGAACTCCAGCTTACTGGCAGAAAACTACCAGAGATCTATTCAGTATGGTCCGTCAAATAGGAACACCTCAGTTCTTTGTCACTTTCTCTGCTGCTGAGATGAGATGGCCTGAAGTGATTCAAGCAATAAAGAGACAGCAAGGTGAAGAGGTTGATTTTGAAGCCCTGGACTGGTCAGAAAAGTGTGAAATTCTAAGATCAAATCCAGTAACCACCATGCGAATGTTTGATAAGCGTGTTGAGGCTTTGTTCAGAGATTTGCTTTTTCTCCTGCACAGCCCCTTGGTGAAATCATTGATTACTTTTACAGAGTTGAGTTCCAGCACAGAGGTAGTCCGCATATACACATGTTGCTGTGGATTCGAGAAAAGGTAGAAGTAGATGTGGATGATGACCAAACTGTCTGTGACTTTGTGGACAGATACATCTCAGCTCAGCTCCTGATCCAGAAAAACAACCTGAACTGCACAAAAAGTCGCTGAACTACAAAAGCACAGCAAAACCACACAAAAACATGCTTTAAGAGTGTGAACTCTGGTTGTAGATTTGGGTTTCCAAAACCACCATCCACAAGAACAATGATTGTGAGACAGGATGAGGATTCAGACACTGAAGCTGCAAAAGCCAAGCTCAGACCTTTGTTGAACCTGCTGAAGGAACCTGAAGCTGCTTCCCTCACCATAGAGCAGATTCTGTCACGATGCAACTTGACAATGAATGAGTATGAACAATGCCTCCAAGACATAAACAAGAAAACAGCTCTTATTCTGAAACGTGACCCAAAGGACTGTTGGATCAACAATTACAACCCACACCTGCTTGAAGCCTGGAACTCTAATTTAGATGTCTCGTTAATATTGAATGCCTATTCATGTATAGAATATCTCTGTAAATATATAACGAAGAAAGAATCTGGCCTCTCTGAATACCTAAAGACAGTTATTGACAACTCTGATAAGAACACGGTCAATGAATGTGATGAAATGAGAGCTGTGATGCAGGCTTATTCAAAAAGAGAGAAATCAGCGCACAGGGGTGTGTGTGACTCGAGTCTGTGGCCTAAAAATGAAAAAATGTTCCCGCAGTGTTGTATTTGTACCAACAGATGATAACCCGGTAAAAATGAGTCGCCCGATGAGCTACCTGGAAACCACAACACATGACAGTTGTAATATTTGGATGACAAGTTTAAGTGATAAATACAAATGCAGACCTGAGACACTGGAATATGAGGAAATGTCACTGGCTGATTTTGCTGCCTTGTGCCGGTTGGTGAGTGGTCCAAATGAAGGAAAAGATGTGCTTCCTCTTCTAAACCAGCTTGGATTTGTACAAAGGCGAAAGAATGATAAACCAGCTATAATCAGATATTACCACTGTTCACAGGAAAAAGATCCTGAGCAATATTATGGACGACTGTTGAGACTTTACCTTCCACACAGATCAGAGCAGGAACTGAAACCACAAGGATTCCAAACCTATCAGTCCTTCTACAACTCAGGTTTTGTACGACTTCCATTTTCAGACCACAGTGAGTCTGTGAAAAGGGTTGTGAAGAGAAATAAAGACAAGTATGAGAAGAACTCTGAGGATATTGAGAGTGCACTGGAAGAATTTGAACAAAATAGAGACGTTGTGATTGATGAATGGTGTAATCTGCCTGAATCTGAAGTTGTGAGGTTGCAATGTGATGAGAATCTTCCTGAGAGACATTCTGATGATGAGAACGAACAGGAGAATGTTCCCGACTACAGTCGTCAGTCTGATGCTGTAACAGAGATCAGAGCCATCAGAGAACAACCTGCAGTCGATCCAGCTGTGGTACGTGTAATGTATCAGAATCTGAACCAGAAGCAGGCCTGCGTGTTCTATGCTATAAGAGACTGGTGTATTCAGCGAGTTTGTGGTTTGAACCCAGATCCATTTTTCTTCTATGTCAACGGTGGTGCAGGAACTGGAAAGTCACATCTGATTAAATGTATTCACTCTGAAGCATCAAAGATCCTGAGCAGACTGCCTGCTAATGCAGAAGAAGCTGACATATCAAATCCAACTGTTTTACTGGCGTCATTTACCGGGACAGCAGCTTTTTCTATCAATGGCTCTACATTACATTCTCTACTGAAACTACCCAGGAGTCTGAAACCACCCATTCAAGGACTTGGTAACCAACTGGATGAAGTCAGATGTGAGCTTATAAATGCTGAAATTATTGTTATTGATGAGATTTCAATGGTTTCAAAACCCTTTTTGCCTATGTGGATGCAAGACTGAAACAAATCAAAGGCACTCAGAGACCTTTTGGTGGAATGTCAGTTTTAGCTGTTGGAGATTTTTACCAGCTGCCACCAGTGCGACAGTCTAAACCTCTCTGTGTTTATGATCCAGAACAGATTGACCTATGGCAGGAACATTTTCAGATGATCACTCTAACCGAGATCATGCGTCAGAAAGATGATGTGGCCTTTGCAGAGATGCTGAACAGGATTAGAGTCAAAGAAAAGACAGATGAGCTTTCTCAGTGCGACAGAGATTTGTTGTCACAGGCTGTGACTGCACCAGAAGAATGTCCAATCGAGGTCTTACACATTTATGCCACCAACAAGAATGTTGAATCCCACAACACAGATACGCTCAAGAAGCTTCATTCAAACATTATAATCATCAATGCAGACGATTTCCAGAAGGATAAATGTACAGGCAGAATGGCACGAAGAGACAAACCATTTACAGGTGGGCGAAATGATTTACCTGACACCCTGAATGTTGCTGAAGGAGCTCGAGTGATGCTGACCAGAAACTTGGACACACTAAACGGTTTGGTCAACGGTGCTTTTGGTATACTGATAAAGGTGGTGAGATCTGAAAATGATGGACACATAATTAAACTGGGCCTCAGAATCGACAACCGGCAGCCTATGAGACACAACCGCAGTGCTAATGCAGCATCTGATGATCTGGTTTACATTGAGAGAGCAGAGGAGAGTCTGAAGTTTAAAGGAGCGGTACGCAGACAGTTTCCTATAAAGCTAGCATTCGCCTGCACAATTCACAAAACTCAGGGTCTTACAACACAGACAGCTGTAGTTTCAATGAAGAACATTTTTGAACCAGGTATGGCTTATGTTGCTCTCAGCAGGGTGACGTCTCTCAGTGGACTCTATTTGCAGGACTTGGATGAGAAAAGGATTTATGCCAATCCTGAGGTAACTGCAGCACTCCAAACCATGAGACAAGCCAGCGTTGAGGAAATGATGCCTCTTCTTCAGGTCAGAGAAACAGCCAGCAGACCTGACACTCTTACACTGATCCATCACAATACGGAGGGTTTACCATCTCACATCAGTGACATCAAGAGTCATCATGAAATGTGTTTAGCAGATGTTTTGTGTCTCACAGAGTCTCACCTCCAAGGCTCCTTTGTTGCAGACAGTCTTCATTTGGACGGCTACACCATGTTCAAACGCAACAGACATGTGTCCTACACAAACTTTCCTCACATGGCCAGCAGAAGTGGTGGTGGAGTTGTTGTGTATTTGAGGAATCATTTTCAGGTTCAGGTAAAACAGTATCTGCATAATGTCACTGATCTTGAGTTCTTAGTGTTGAAGGTTCAGGCTCCATTCCCTGCGCTCATTGCGGTTGTGTACAGACCTCCAGACTACAGTTTGGCACCGTTCATGCAAAACTTGGTAAGTCTTTTAGATTCACTTGAAATAATGGACTGTCACCCAATAATTGTGTGTGGAGATTTTAATGAGAACCAGTTACAGAGTGGAAGGAAACTGATTCTGGAGCAGTTTCAGTCGAGAGGGTTTTCACAGCTGATCACTTCTGCCACTACAGACAAGAACACCCTGCTTGACCTCATTTTTATTTCTCAGCCACAGCAGAATCTTCATTCAGGTGTTCTGAGGACATATTACAGTTACCACAACCCTGTCTTTTGTGTCCTGTCCTCCAGCCAATCATGAAGTCGTCTGGTGAGTTTTGAAACAATTACAGATCATGTTACAGAGTTTACTGATTGTAGAGCATGAAAAAGATTTTTCATTGAAAAACGTGCCTTCCCTACTCTGTCTGTAAGAAGACCCTTTCTTATTGCAATGTTATTAATCATTTCACCAAATCATGGCTGTACTTCATGCAGAGCCGGGAGATCTGCTTTCTGTTATCATGAACCTCAGATCTGAAAAATGCTGCAAAAAGTATTAAACGGACATAACTTATTTTTTATTCTCATGTTTTAAATGACTAAATCTACTAATGCATTTTTTCATGGATGTTAATTGTCATCTCCTTTTTGGATACTTTTTTTACTCTGACGTATGTATCTCAACAAACGAGAGCTTCCCCTCAAAGGCCTTTCAAATATGAAATAGTAAATAAATAAATCCCAGATAAATGCAGGTATTTATTATGGGTCACATGAATAAATACAGACAATTATATTTTCTTGATTATAGTAAATTTTGTAGAATCAAATGTTTTTGGGATGAATGAGTTTTGCTAATCATGTTTTACAGGTAAAAAATATTAAAAGTTTTAAACTATCTTTAGGCTACCAGAGATGTCTATAATGATACATTATGTAGAGAAACACATTTTACAGCTTACAGAATATATATTAAATCTGATTTAGAAGTACATGGAAAGTTTCTGCATCCATTTTCTGACTTGGCCTTTATCCGGGTGGGTTTGGGTTTGGGTGGATAAAGGCCAAGTCAGAATTCTCTGAGCAGCTGGAAAAAGCTGCTAATAAACAAAGACATCAGAAAGCGGGGCTTTAGGTGTAGCCCACGCTTTCTGACGCACTAATTAGATTTAGTAACTGACACCCCATACCAGCATTACATAGACACTTGGGGGCTGAGATGGGTGGGTGGGTGGTGTTAAAAGCACTTTATGTTTTGTAGATGTATTTTTTCAGACAGGGCACACACAGTCCTGTTTCCTTTGTGGCAAAACCTTCAAGCTTCACCATCCTCAGCTGAAACAACAACATCTTAACACCTTCTTCATGAACTGCTGAGCCAAACCTGATCCATCAGTGCTGGACTGCACAGATAACTACATGCCACAAGGAGACTGCTGTGTTATGAACTGCCATACCAGTGTGTCTTCAATGGAGAAGATGACACACCCATCACCTGACCTCCTGCCTGATCTGGAGACCATCATCATGCTGCCACACTACACACCTCTGAGACCATCAATGATGACTGATACTGAGGAAACTGTATTTCCTGTCAGAGATGCTCAGTGATCCTCAGAGCAGAGAGAGGTATGATTCTTTATCTTTGATAAAAATGTCATTGCTTTTAATTCATTTAATTCATTTAAATCCTGTTTATTGCATAAAGAATTACACACAAATGATTATACTTGTTGACACTTTTTGAGTTTTAATTCACATTATGGATTAAAAATCTATGCTTTTTCTACTCTGTCTCTCTGTGCAGGTACTGCTGTCTTCTAAGTTCTTCAGTGTCCCAACTGAGACATTCAAACCTCATTGCAGAGCTCATGTCTTTCCTCACCATCATGTGAGTGTGAGATTGCTCTGGATTCTGGTTATGTGGCCTGCAGCACCTATAAGGTATTTCAAAATTGTCCATTTTATAACTTATTTGTAGTTTTTAGGCCTTAACACAAATAAAATGTTCCTTTTTCTGTATTTTTTAGAACAAGCTAGTACAGTGTGCCTGCATTCCAGCTTCTTAGACTCTACGCAAGTGGACAGAGTATCAGTGTTTGACCACTCTTACAGACACCGACTTCTGTCAACTCACTGCTACTGATCAGGCACCTCACTCCAGGAAGACAGAGGGCTGCAAGCCTGTCATCGTTTCCAGTGTGGCTTTGAATTCTTGGGGTAGTATCAGATTTTTCCCACAAATATTCAAAGGTAACACTTATTTTAAGCTTAGTTATTAAATCAAAAGTCTTCCCTTTTGTTAATTTTTAATTTTTATTTTTTGTTTGTTTGTTTTTCTTTAAATTTATATGCAGTGATCGGATGTGGTGGAGCTTTGTTAGCTGTGTGTAAAACATCTGTTTGTGATGATATTTACAATGAGGCTTTAATGTGACAGTTTCAATGTAATTTCAGTCCTTTTACTAAGCAAAAACATGTTTGCAATTAACATATTTTTTTCAGTTTTGTCTTTTGGATTTATGGTTAACATTCCTCTGTGACAGCAAATACTAAACTGGTCCAAGTAACCAGCATATCATTGGTTAAAGGCAAAAGGACCACATGTCACACTAGCAAGGAATTTTTGACTGTGTTTGTGTCACCAGATTTAACAAACAATATCAGACATATGAAACTGAACTCTGGATTAATGTGCAGATGTTTTTTGTGTTTTTTTTTATTGTTGAATAATTATTTTGTAGGACAAACCGAATCTATTTACCCAAACAATGTAATTTGTTTGGGTAAATAGTGGATTAATATATCTAAGTCTATAAGTATAGCAAGCTGAATTCATACAAACACACAGCTCTAAATCTTGAATTCTAGGATGTACAAAAATGATCATGTGATTATTATGGACATTTAAATAACTATATCTATTGAACCATTACACATATTCTTTATAGAAATTACACAATCTCAAAATGTGAAAAAGAAAATGTTTAAGAGAATAAATAATGTGTGTTTGTATGAATCCTGCCTTAGTATGGGGTGTCAGTAACTACATTAGTATAGAGTAGGTCTAACAGTGGTTTTCCACATCTGCTCTAATATATATAGATAATGGGTCAGACATATAAAGTCATTTTGAAAAGTCCATAAAGGTCACATCCATTTATATGTGTTCCTCTTTATCATTTTATATCAGGTCACACAGCTGACTTGAGTTTTGATCAGAGTAGAACCATAACATTAATGCTAATGGTTCTACTGTTTACAGTTACTTTATGATGGATTTCATCCTGGTCACAGCACTATGTGAAAAGCTGTTAGAGGTAAAGTTAACCCAATTAATACCTCATCATAAGTCACTCTCTAACGCAGGGCAGTGATTATTTTTCACTGTAATATATTCCACAACAATGTTCTTTATTTGATCCCTGTTTCTTTAAATATGCACATCAATTGTTCAGCTGTGTGACTCTCTACACCTCAAATATATCACAATGTGGACTTCATTTCGACAGTATTTTGTAGATTGGTACCATATTTATCATAAAATCAGGAAACTGTAAACTAATTGAAAAAATGAAGCTTATGAAAATTTTAACGTGGCATTGGAACATGTTGTTTATCCTTGCCAAATGGTATTTACACAAAATTCCAGCAAATCAGAGGATATATTTTTGTCTCTCACTTGCTGTTTATATGTGTATATTTTTATAGTTAATAGCCTATCATGTGTTTTGCGCATCTTAGGGCCATAAACATAAACATGGCAAACAAGGATATGTTCACAATTCTAACATATGCTTCAATTGTTTGTATAGATGTTAGATCCATTTGATTTGCATTTTCTATTAATATTTTTCTGTTTATCCCAAATGGGATTTCTATTTCTGTATGCCATTATTGTAATCATTGGAAACAACTGAGTAAATATTTTGTATCATATGTTTCTAAAAATATTTGAATGTTCTACTTTTCTACTACTGGTTTTCTACTTTCTAAACTTTCTTCCACTCTTTGGCATTTCAATAACATTATTTTTGGGTGTTTTTATCTCTGACCGCAGCATCTTGTGCATTTATTACCTAAATGTTGTTTGTGTGGGTTTTGTTTTTTTTGTTTGTTTGTTTTTTTGTTGCCATTTTTAGATTTCACCAGCTGTGTAAACTCTGTTATTTTACCTTGGTTTTGTTCCACATCAGTTTATCTGCTGGCTGATTTTCTTCCTTTTCTAATGTATCTGGTCATTTTAACAGTTAAACAAGTAACTTTGAGGTTACTTCAGCCTTTTCAGCTGTTATCTGTTGACAGTTTTGCCTCATTATTACATTTCTGCAAAATTATAGCAGTTCTGATAACTTGTAATATTTCTGCCAAGTTTTTAATTTTCTACTAAATTATATTATTTTTGCTAGGTTACACTACTTTTGTTTATTATGTTATGTTAATTTATGTTATTCTTAATTATTTTATTTCTGCTAAGTTGTAGCTTCTGGTAAACTACAACATTTCTGCTGAATTGTTATGTTTCTTCTAAGTTATTGCATTTCGCTAAGTTATTACATTTTGTTAACCTAATGTTGTTCTGCAACGTAATTAAATTTCAACAACTTTTTAAACACTGACTTTGATTTCTTCAGCTTCTTCAGCTATTTTCAACTATTTTCAGCAGACAGCTTCAGCTTTACAGCATCCACACTGCATTTTCGCAGGAAATGCAAATTTTTCTAGTTATTATTGTGTGGATGCTTTAAGCATCCACACTATTGAGTTCCTGTTTCTCTTTATTCTTTATACTTTATTGTGTGGATGCTTTAAGCATCCACACTATTGAGTTCCTGTTTCTCTTTATTCTTTATACTTTATTGTGTGGATGCTGGAGGCATCCACACTATTGAGTTCCTCTTGGGACTTCCGTACACTTTTCGCCGTGGATCTACTTCCACAATTTTCAGCCGATTTTCACCGTTCAAATTTTAAACTATTCTGCTATTTCTGCTAATGATGGCTATGTCTTTTGGTATTTTATACTATTATACTTTTTAAAATATTAAGCTTAATTTGTCCCATTGAAATGAATGGGAAACTTCATAATTCTGCTAAAACTTGCTTGTTTTTGAAACTTAACTACTTTTTCCTACTTTCACGTAGAACAACCATTCAAACTTTAAAATGTTCTCAAATTATTGGGCTATTTAGGAATAAATCAGCTTTTTCAAATCTTTTACCGTTTTACTTTTATGCCTCTTAAAGTTTTGAGTTGCAAAATTGTGATTTTTCACAAAATACATGCGTTGTTATGGTTGCTATGCACTTGGCTTCCAGTGTGCCACTGAAGGTTTTGCAGTCTTCTCTTCATGTCCGAACAACTTCTTGCTACTTGCTCAATTTTCACTCAACTTCCACAAATTATACATCAAAACGTAGGTATTTTTGCTGGCTTTCCGAAAATGCCACTATCTTGGTTGTGGGATTTATAGAATTTTGGCAAATCTCCTCAGACCAACACAAAGTCTGAAAACTCTCCATAGAAAGTCAATGGAGAGTTTGTTCAAAATCACCGCTTGATTTCTGCAATGAGAGGCATATTCGAATCGTCATATCTCCTTAACGAAGCGAAGTTAAAACATGAGGCTTGTCCCAGTATATCTTCAGACACTCCTGACGCTCACAATTCAAGAATTTCTTTCTCACCTATTACTGTTCTGAAATGAGTTAGACTTGTTTGAGGGTAGGAAATTCATCGTTCGCTCAGATTTCTTCAGATTTCAAACTCTGAAATGAACCACTTTTTTTCTCTCGTCATATCTTTTTAATGGATATCAACAGACACCTGAAAATTTCCAAGATTGTTCACCAAAGCCTGCTGTCTCTTACGGTGAAAAAATGATATTGATACTCCAAATAGATTTAGAGTTAGAAAGCGTTGTTTGAGGGCAGGTCAAGGCAGTTTTGCTTCGCCTCTACTCAGTTATGGTGCATTACAAGTCAAATATCTTTAAAAATTCATATTTTAATGATAAATTGTCAACACTGTAAGATTCCCTCATCTCTTCTGAACAAAACGGTGTAAGAATGACCGTTCTAGCCCCTACGGTTAGGAAATTATGGCCATTTGTTTGAGAGGAATCCTCACTATGAGAAATTCACTGCAGAAATCCTGTCTCTGTGCTCTGTGTGTGTAAAAAACGGCCGCACCTGTTTTGGCGGGAAAAAGTGAACAGGCTCTCTGATTGGTGGATTCAAATTCAGCAGCTCCCAGGCTGCTTGACTGAGCTAGAAACTTACTTCTCTCTCCTGTGTGTGTGTGTGTGTGTGTGTGTGTGTGTGTGTGTGTGTGTGTGTGTGTGTGTGTGTGTGTGTGAGAGAGAGAGAGAGAGAGAGAGAAAGCCGTTTTATGGGATGATCTCATTGTAAGATTCAAATTCAATATATTTAGACTGGTTGACTGAATTGGATCTTGTGTGTGTGTGTGTGTGTGTGTGTGTGTGTGTGTGTGACAGAGAGAGAGAGAGAGAGAGAGAAAGCCTTTTTATGGGATGATCTCATTGTAAGATTCAAATTCAATATATTTAGACTGGTTGACTGAATTGGATCTTGTGTGTGTGTGTGTGTGTGTGTGTGTGTGTGTGTGTGTGTGTGAGAGAGAGAGAGAGAGAGAGAGAGAGAGAGAAAGCCTTTTATGGGATGATCTCATTGTAAGATTCAAATTCAATATATTTAGACTGGTTGACTGAATTGGATCTTGTGTGTGTGTGTGTGTGTGTGTGTTTGTGTGTGTGTGTGTGAGAGAGAGAGAGAGAGAGAGAGAGAGAGAGAAAGCCTTTTATGGGATGATCTCATTGTAAGATTCAAATTCATTATATTTAGACTGGTTGACTGAATTGGATCGTGTGTGTGTGTGTGTGTGTGTGTGTGTGAGAGAGAGAGAGAGAGAGAGAGAGAGAGAGAAAGCCTTTTTATGGGATGATCTCATTGTAAGATTCAAATTCATTATATTTAGACTGGTTGACTGAATTGGATCGTGTGTGTGTGTGTGTGTGTGTGTGTGACAGAGAGAGAGAGGGAGAGAGAGAGAGAGAAAGCCTTTTTATGGGATGATCTCATTGTAAGATTCAAATTCAATATATTTAGACTGGTTGACTGAATTGGATCTGTGTGTGTGTGTGTGTGTGTGTGTGTGTGTGTGTGACAGAGGCGAGAGAGAGAGAGAGAGAGAGAGAGAGAAAGCCTTTTTATGGGATGATCTCATTGTAAGATTCAAATTCAATATATTTAGACTGGTTGACTGAATTGGATCTTGTGTGTGTGTGTGTGTGTGTGTGTGTGTGTGTGTGTGTGTGTGTGACAGAGAGAGAGAGAGAGAGAGAGAGAGAGAGAGAGAGAAAGCCTTTTTATGGGATGATCTCATTGTAAGATTCAAATTCATTATATTTAGACTGGTTGACTGAATTGGATCGTGTGTGTGTGTGTGTGTGTGTGTGACAGAGAGAGAGAGAGAGAGAGAGAGAACCTTTTTATGGGATGATCTCATTGTAAGATTCAAATTCAATATATTTAGACTGGTTGACTGAATTGGATCTTGTGTGTGTGTGTGTGTGTGTGTGTGTGTGTGTGAGAGAGAGGAGAGAGAGAGAGAGAGAGAGAGAGAGAAAGCCTTTTATGGGATGATCTCATTGTAAGATTCAAATTCAATATATTTAGACTGGTTGACTGAATTGGATCTTGTGTTTGTCTCTCTCTGTGCATGTGTGTTTCCATATGTGTCCATATTTATGATTGTGTGGCTGTTATATATTTTGTTTTTGCCGATTTTTTTTTCTTTTAACAAGTATATTTGAGGGACCCTCAGCATGTTCAGCATTTTTCAGCTGTCCATTTTGCTTTTCCAATTTTTCTGTTTAAGTTATTACTATTGTGCTAAATCATAGCATTTCTGCTGTTTTATAAGATTTGTGCTAAATATAGTATTTCTGATTAATTATAGTTTTTCTACCAAATCATAGTACAGTATTTTTGCTTTTTATGGGATTTTTGCTTAATATAGTACTTCCGCTTATTATAGGATTTGTGCTTAATATAGTATTTCTGCTAAATGTAGTATTTATGCTTAATCATAGTATTTCTATATATTTCTGCCAGGTCCCCAGGCAGCCAATCCTCTGTGAGGACTGAGGCATTCAAATTTACATATCAGGGCCTGCACGGCTTCCCAGCCAGCCAATCATATCTGAGGTCTGCCCTTTCTTCTCTCGTCATATCTCAGCGACAGATGTACAAAGAGCAATGCAAATCACAGTCAAAGTACACCAAAGTCCGCTGATTCACCCAGTACAAGAATTATGCTTCTAGTCCAACTAGTTTTTGAGTTACACGACGTTTTATAACTCCAAAACGGCGTTTTTTCGCGCCTCTCACCGCAATCTAATTCTGACTGCTCATCACCCTGTTTTCCAGGCGCCGCTCTCTTTCCCAATTCTGCAAACATTTATGATTTTAGCAGCTTTTCTAATATGGACCTCAGATTCTTGTTAACACTCCATGGCACAAATACTCTTCCCTTTAGGCTCTGTGTATGTGTGTGTATCAATATTTCTCCCATTTTAAAGTATTACTCCTCCATAATTGTATTTCTGTTAAATCAAAGTACTTTTACTACATCTTAGTACTTCTGCTCAATCATAGTATTTCTGCTAAATCATAGTATTTTTGCCAAATTATGGTTTTTGTGCCAAATCATAACATTTGTTTTATGTTATAGTATTACTACTAAGTGGAGGAATTTCTGTCATGTTACAGTATATGTGCTGATTACAGTATTTCTGCTAAATCATAGTATTTCTACTATATTATATTTTTCTTTCTAAATATAGCATTTCTGCTATATAATTTTATTTCTGCTATGTTATAATATTTGTGCTAAACCAGAGTATTTCTGCTGAAACATAGTATTTCTGCCAAATGATAGTATTTCTGTCAAATTACAGTATTTGTGCTAAAACATAGTATGTTTTTTTTAAATTTCAATATTAATAGTATTTTACAGTGTCTCTGGTAAATCGCAGCATTTCTGCTATGTTGTACTGTTTTTCTAAATCATAGTATTTCTGTAATGTTTAAGAATGCTTGGCTAAATATATTCTTTCTGTTATCTTATACTATTTCTCCTAAATTCTTGTATTTTTGACAAGTTATCGTGTTTCTGGTAAGTTACAATATTTCTGCTAAGTTCTGCTATGCTATTGTATTTCTGCCAAGTATTATGTTTCCTCTAAGATATTACAGTTCTTCTAAGTTACTACATTTTAGCAAAGTTCCTTTGCTTCTGCAAAGCTTTTTACAAATTCTGCAACTTTTCAGCTTTTTCTGCTAGTTTCAGCAGACAGCTTCAGCATTACAGCATCCACACTGCATTTTCGCAGGAAATGCAAATTTTTCTAGTTATTATTATTTTCCTTTTTCCGCCTGAAATTTTGCAGTGTATCTCGACCGCAGTTTTGAGACAAGCTTCATATATGTTACCTCATTTTGTGCGGCTGGATCTGGAATGGTGTGCTATGACTTTTGGTGTTTATGAATTTTATAGTTTTTAAATATTAATATTTTAGTGAAAATTTTCCCGCTCCTCTGCCAAACAGCTTTGACAATAGGGTTACATATGTTACATCATTTTGTGCGGCTGAAGCTGGACTAGTATGGTCTGACTTTTGGTGTTTATAACTTTTATAGTTTTTGAAATATTTAGATTTTAGTGCAAATTTGGGCCAATTCATCTTTTGGCGCCAAATAAACAGACTTCATTTGTGGTGTGTTGGCTCTCTCTAGTGGTATGCCGGGAGTGGTACAGCCTGTCTACCCTTATTTGGATTACCGTAATGATGACAATTTCAACGGTGCGCACAGCGTCGCTGCTTTCAGGAGCCATTGGAATTTTTAAGGTTGCGCAAATCATTCAAAAGTTACGGTAATGCTTGGTGGAAAACTCAATATCCCACAATTCATAGCACGCCTCTACAGAGTGAACAATGGCGGCCACCACTTCGCTTTTATATGTCTTTTATTCGTGTTTCTAGGTCACAAAATAAGCTTTTAAGATATTTTCAGGCGAGAATGTAGGTGTGTAAACTTCAAATATCTGCTTGTTTTATCAAGACATCCCATATTTAGCGACAGTGCTCTGACGACGCCGGTCCTGCCTGACAGCTAGCCGGCTACCTAGCTAGCCGCCGACTTGGCTGCAAATGGATAGCGAGGGACTCTCTCTCTCTCGCTAGCTAGCACGACGGGAGTTTATATACAGCTGTGTGCGCGCTAAGTTACTGACGTTGGACTTTATTTTATTCATAATGGTTAGTTCGTAGAGTTGCCGCATAAAGCGGAATCGTGCCACATTCACAGAAAATATTACGATTTATTCTGTCGTTACTGAAGCCTCCCCTGTCATTCTCTGCCTGTTGCAACTTCAATCATGAAACTGATCAATGATCGGCTTTTTCGCTCTTGTTTTGTTTATCGCCTAAACAACAGCTGCACGTTTAAGCTTGATCAGCTGTTGTTAGAATTCATTTGCTTCTAATTTCTAGTATCAGCTGATGTCGATGTGGAAAAAATAACTGAGTTGTTTGGTGGTGGAGCTACAACAGAGGGCAGCTATCCACCGGTGTGTGACAGAAAGGACATGCCGCGAACGAGACATAAAAGGCGGTGAGGCTACCGCCGATCGACCGGTGTTTGCTAACGCGGAGGTCAATCGTGGATCAGGGAAAGCGAAGGCAGGAGCGTGAGGTGAACTGAATTTCAGGTAAGTTATGACCTGCACTCTATTTGGGTCAGATATAAACCGAGTTTAGGTGTAGTTTATTTAGCAGCAGTTCTCTTATGTGTTGCTGATAGCCGGTTAGCTAGCTAGCGCCGCTAGCATAGTTAGCTAGCGCCGCTAGCAACCCTTGGTGAAAAAGCACCCAGGCTTGGCTTATATTGAGGCGGTGAAACTCGTGTCAGCACCGGTCGCTCTCTATTTGGGTCAGATATAAACCGAGTTTAGGTGTAGTTTATTTAGCAGCAGTTCTCTTATGTGTTGCTGATAGTCGGCTAGCTAGCTAGCGCGCCGCTAGCATAGTTAGCTCGCTACCGCTAGCAACCCTTCGTGAAAAAGCACCCAGGCTTGGCTTATATTGAGGCGGGTGAAACTCGTGTCAGCACCGGTCGCTCTCTATTTGGGTCAGATATAAACCGAGTTTAGGTGTAATTTATTTTCGTTGACCTTTTACAATCGTAATGCCACGGGAGTTTATATACAGCTGTGTGCGCACTAAGTTACTGACGTTGGACTTTATTTTATTCATTAGGGTTAGTTCATAGAGTTGCCGTGCTGTACAAACGGAATCGTCCCACATTCAGAGAAAACATTATGATTTATTCTGTCGTTACGAAGCCTCCCCTGTCATTCTCTCGCGTGTTGAAACGTCAATCATGAAACTGATCAATGATCGGCTGTTCGCTCTTATTTATCGCGCTAAACAACAGCAGCACGTTTAAGCTTGATCAGCTGTTGTTAGAATTCTTTTGATTTTAATTTCTAGTATCAGCTGATGTTTGCTGGAGCATGAAGATGAAATCAGGAGATGTCCTTACTGAATCATCAGAGCTGAACTGGTGATGGAGAAACAGGTTTACACTTTAGGTGACATGAATGAGTTGAAGGAAGTTATGAGTTGTTTCTGAGAGACAAAGACCAAGCTCCTTTTTGTGTAGCTGACAGCTGGTAACTGTGCAGGGGCGGATCTAGCAAAGCTTTTAGGGGGGGCATTAACAGAGAAAGGTGGACACAAAGATATACTTTTCTTTCTTACTCTCATATAAAATATTTAGCTTTTATTAAATAGTTATCTGAATCTCACAACCAAAGTTTGTATAATAATACACAGGATTGGCTGTAGACCAGGGGTGGGCAATTCCAGGCCCGAGGGCGGTGTCCCTGCAGGTTTTAGATGTGTCCTTGAACCAACACAGCTGATTTAAATGGCTAAATTAGCTCCTCAACATGTCCTGTTCTCCAAAGGCCTGATAACGAACTAATCATGTGATTCAGGTGTGTTGACCCAAGGTGAGATCTAAAACCTGCAGGACACCGCCCTCGGGCCTGGAATTGCCCACCCCTGCTGTAGACCATTGTTCATAATTCAGAACACTGTGTAAAAATAACAAAAACAAAAAGTGAATGCATGTGTGAAAAGTGGTCTATAATGTAATGCTTCAAAGTGTGTTCATGCAAACATTGTCGGGTCTGCCGTGGTACAATGGGACTTCTGCTCATGAACCTGTGTGCACAGCGTCTGCAAATCGGGCGCTGTACAAAGTAACTTCATCTTTACACAAAACTGTAAGCTGTCATCTGTGAAGCGTGAGCGGTGTTTGTTTTACCATAGTTCATGGTGGAGAATGGCTGCTCTTCTGAGTTTTGCTCTCTGTAGCCGTATGAATGGCAAACTACAGTGATTAGCAGCGGCATAGGCACACATAAAATTTCTTCTGAAATTTTCGCTTTCTAGTTATTATTATTATTATTTTCCTTTTTCCGCCTGAAATTTTGCAGTGTATCTCGACCCGCAGTTTTTGGACAAGCTTCATATATGTTACCTCATTTTGTGCGGCTGGATCTGGAATGGTGTGCTATGACTTTTGGTGTTTATGAATATTATAGTTTTTAAATATTAATATTTTAGTGAAAATTTTCCAGCTCCTCTGCCAAACAGTTTTGACAATAGGGGTACATATGTTACATCATTTTGTGCGGCTGGAGCTGGGCTAGTATGGTGTGACTTTTGGTGTTTATAACTTTTATAGTTTTTGAAATATTTAGATTTTAGTGCAAATTTAGGCCAATTTCTAGGCTCCTGAGAAAGATTCTGCTTTTGGCACCATAGAAACAGACTTCATTTGTGGTGTCTTGGCTCTCTCTAGTGGTATACCGGGAGTAGTACAGCCGAAAAGATTTTATCCTGTGTTGAAAACTCCATATCCCACAATTCATAGCACGCCTCTACAGAGTGAACAATGGCGGCCACCACTTCGTTTTATATGTCTTTTATTCGTGTTTCTAGGTCACAAAATAAACTTTTAAGATATTTTCAGGCGAGAATGTAGGTGTGTAAACTTCAAATATCTGCTTGTTTTATCAAGACATCCCATATTTAGCGACAGTGCTCTGACGACGTCGGTCCTGCCTGACAGCTAGCCGGCTACCTAGCTAGCTGCCGCACTTGGCTGCAAATGGATAGCGAGGGACTCTCTCGTTTCACCTCCCGGTCTCTCGCAAATGCTCGCACAGAATCGGAGTTACAGCTGGATGTGGAAAAAATAACTGAGTTGTTTGGTGGTGCTATAGCGAGCTACAACAGTGGGCAGCTATCCACGGTGTATGACAGAAAGGACATGCCGCGACCGCCGATCGACCGGTGTTTGCTAACGCGGAGGTCAATCGTGGATCAGGAAAGCGAAGGCAGGAGCGTGAGGTGAACTGAATTTCAGGTAAGAAGTTATGACCTGCACTCTATTTGGGTCAGATATAAACCGAGTTTAGGTGTAGTTTATTTAGCAGCAGTTCTCTTATGTGTTGCTGATAGTCGGCTAGCTAGCTAGCGCCGCTAGCATAGTTAGCTAGCACCGCTAGCGACCCTTCGTGAAAAAGCACCCAGGCTTGGCTTATATTGAGGCGGGTGAAACTCGTGTCAGCACCCGTCGTCGCCGGCAGTATGTGTTTTAGCTGGACTTATTTTTCGTTTATATGGACCGATGATTTATTTATTTATTCATTTTAGTAACGGTATAAACAGTGAAAGGTGGTGGATTGGCCAGATGTAAACTTCAAATATCTGCTCGTGTTACCAAGACATCCCATATTAGCTCTGATGTTTTCGGTGCCTGCAAAGAGCTAGACAGGTAGCTAGCTAACCCGAGCTGGCTGTCTTTTTGACTCAGGGTCATAGCTGGACTTATTTTTCGTTTTTATGAGCCGATGAGGGTTTTTTTTTTTTAGTAACGGTACAAACAGTGAAAGGCGGTGGATTGTCCAGATGCTGGTCGATGTGGAAAAAATAACTGAGTTGTTTGGTAGTCGCTGACGCGGAGCTACAACCGAGGGCAGCTATCCACCGTGTGTGTCAGAAA
Organism: Oreochromis aureus; assembly: GCF_013358895.1. NCBI lineage: Eukaryota > Metazoa > Chordata > Actinopteri > Cichliformes > Cichlidae > Oreochromis > Oreochromis aureus. Next base: position 114,813,527 of record NC_052944.1, on the reverse strand, counting down.
GAACATGCGGGAACGAGGCGGCGAGGCGACCGCCCGATCGACCGGTGGTAGATCGTGGATCAGGGAAACCGAAGGCAGGAGAAGCAGGCGGCTGCCGGTCGGAGCGTGAGGTGAACTGAATTTCAGGTAAGAAGTTATGACCTGCACTCTATTTGGGTCAGATATAAACCGAGTTTAGGTGTAGTTTATTTTCGTTGTGCTGACTTTTTACAATCAGTTATAATAACTCGTACTGCGTGGTAGCTAGCACGATGGAGTTTCTATACAGCTGTGTGCGGCGCTAAGTTACTGATGTTGAACTTTATGACAGCCTCCCTGTCATTCTCTCGCCTGTTCAAACTTCAGTCATGAAACTGATCAATGATCGGCTTTTTTCTCTTGTTTGTTTATCGCGCTAAACAACAGCAGCACGTTTAAGCTTGATCAGCTGTTGTTAGAATTCATTTGATTTTAATTTCTAGTATCAGCTGATGTTTGCTGGAGCCACAGCTGTAGAAGCGGCTGGTCGAAACCAGGAGATGACCTTACTGAATCATCAGAGCTGAACTGGTGATGGAGAAACAGGTTTACCTTTTTTTAGGTGACATGAATGAGTTGAAGGGAAGTTATGAACTGTTTCTGAGAGAAATAAACACCAAGCTCCTTTTTTATTTAGCTGACAGCTGGTAACTGTGCAGGGGCGGATCTAGCAAAGCTTTTGCCAGGGGCCAGGTAGGGCATTAACAGAGAAAGGTGGACACAAAGATATACTTTTCTTTCTTACTCTCATACAGGGAGTGCAGAATTATTAGGCAAGTTGTATTTTTGAGGAATAATTTTATTATTGAACAACAACCATGTTCTCAATGAACCCAAAAACACATTAATATCAAAGCTGAATGTTTTCGGAAGTAGTTTTTAGTTTGTGTTTAGTTTTAGCTATTTTAGGCGATATCTGTGTGTGCAGGTGACTATTACTGTGCATAATTATTAGGCAACTTAACAAAAACAAATATATACCCATTTCAATTATTTATTTTTACCAGTGAAACCAATATAACATCTCCACATTCACAAATATACATTTCTGACATTCAAAAACAAAACAAAAACAAATCAGCGACCAATATAGCCACCTTTCTTTGCAAGGACACTCAAAAGCCTGCCATCCATGGATTCTGTCAGTGTTTTGATCTGTTCACCATCAACATTGCGTGCAGCAGCAACCACAGCCTCCCAGACACTGTTCAGAGAGGTGTACTGTTTTCCCTCCTTGTAAATCTCACATTTGATGATGGACCACAGGTTCTCAATGGGGTTCAGATCAGGTGAACAAGGAGGCCATGTCATTAGTTTTTCTTCTTTTAAACCCTTTCTTGCCAGCCACGCTGTGGAGTACTTGGACGCGTGTGATGGAGCATTGTCCTGCATGAAAATCATGTTTTTCTTGAAGGATGCAGACTTCTTCCTGTACCACTGCTTGAAGAAGGTGTCTTCCAGAAACTTGCAGTAGGACTGGGAGTTGAGCTTGACGCCATCCTCAACCCGAAAAGGCCCCACAAGCTCACCTTTGATGATACCAGCCCAAACCAGTACTCCACCTCCACCTTGCTGGCGTCTGAGTGGGACTGGAGCTCTCTGCCCTTTACCAATCCAGCCACGGGCCCATCCATCTGGCCCATCAAGACTCACTCTCATTTCATCAGTCCATAAAACCTTAGAAAAATCAGTCTTGAGATATTTCTTGGCCCAGTCTTGACGTTTCAGCTTTTGTGTCTTGTTCAGTGGTGGTCGTCTTTCAGCCTTTCTTACCTTGGCCATGTCTCTGAGTATTGCACACCTTGTGCTTTTGGGCACTCCAGTGATGTTACAGCTCTGAAATATGGCCAAACTGGTGGCAAGTGGCATCTTGGCAGCTGCACGCTTGACTTTTCTCAGTTCATGGGCAGTTATTTTGCGCCTTGGTTTTTCCACACGCTTCTTGCGACCCTGTTGACTATTTTGAATGAAACGCTTGATTGTTCGATGATCACGCTTCAGAAGCTTTGCAATTTTAAGACTGCTGCATGCCTCTGCAAGATATCTCACTATTTTTGACTTTTCTGAGCCTGTCAAGTCCTTCTTTTGACCCATTTTGCCAAAGGAAAGGAAGTTGCCTAATAATTATGCACACCTGATATAGGGTGTTGATGTCATTAGACCATACCCCTTCTCATTACAGAGATGCACATCACCTAATATGCTTAATTGGTAGTAGGCTTTCGAGCCTATACAGCTTGGAGTAAGACAACATGCATGAAGGGGATGATGTGGACAAAATACTCATTTGCCTAATAATTCTGCACTCCCTGTATAAAATATTTAGCTTTTATTAAATAGTTATCTGAATCTTACAACCAAAGTTTGTATAATAATACACAAGATTGGCTGTAGACCATTGTTCATCATTCAGAACACTGTGTAAAAATAACAAAAAACAAAAAGTGAATGCAAAAGTGCATAAATATTTATTTTACGTGTTTGATATGTGTGGCGGGGCGTGGTCTGCAGTGCCGCTGCAGGGGAGGTGGACCCACCTGAGGGGCATCTGCAATCACACCTCTCGGGCGTAGTCTGTGCTCTCTCTGCTGTTTTTTGGGTGTGTGTCGGGTTGTGAGTTGAAAAGCTACAGCTGGCTGGGAGGGTACACCAACCATGTGTGAAAAGTGGTCCATAACGTACTGGTTCAAAGTGTGTTCGTGCAAACATTGTCGGGGTCTGCCGTGGTACAGAGGGACTTCTGCTTATGTACCTGTGTGCACAACGTCTGCAAATCGGGGCTGTACAAAGTGACCTCATCTTTACCCAAAACTGTAAGCTGTCATCTGTGAGGGCGAGCGGTGTTTGTTTTACCATAATTCATGGTGGAGAATGGCTGCTCTTCTGAGTTTTGCTGTCTGTAGCCGTATGAATGGAAAACTACACAGATTAGCAGCGGCATAGGCACACATAAAATTTCTTCTGAAATTTTCGCTTTCTAGTTCTTATTATTATTGTGTGGATGCTTTAGGCATCCACACTATTGAGTTCCTGTTTCTCTTTATTCTTTATACTTTATTATTGTGTGGATGCTTTATGCATCCACACTATTGAGTTCCTGTTTCTCTTTATTCTTTATTATTATTATCCTACTTTATTATTCTAGTTGCCACTTTTTGCACTTTTTTTGGCACTTTTCTACTTCCACAATTTTCAGCCGATTTTCACCGTTCAAATTTTAAACTATTCTGCTATTTCTGCTAATGTGCGCTATGACTTTTGGTATTTTTAACTCTTATACTTTTTAAAATATTAAGCTTTTTTCCTTTAATTTGTCCCATTGAAATGAATGGGAAACTTCCGCAATTCTGCTAAAACTTGCTTGTTTTTGAAACTTAACTACTTTTTCCTACTTTCACGTAGAACAACCATTCAAACTTTAAAATGTTCACAAATTATTGGGCTATTCATGAATGATTCAGCTTTTTCATATCTGTTACAGTTTTACTTTTATCCCTCTTAAAGTTTTGAGTTGCAAAATTGTGATTTTTCAGAAAATACATGCGTTGTTATGGTTGCTATGCACTTGGCTTCCAGTGTGCCACTGTAGGTTTCGCAGTCTTCTCTTCATGTCCGAACAACTTCTTGCTACTTGCTCAATTTTCACTCAACTTCCACAAATTATACATCAAAACGTAGGCATTTTTGCTGGCTTTCCGAAAATGTCACCATCATTGTTGTGAGATTTATAGAATTTTGGCAAATCTCCTCAGACCAACACAAAGTCGCAAAACTCTCCATAGAAAGTCAATGGAGAGCTTGTTCAAAATCATCGCTTGATTTCTGTAATGAGAGGCATATTCGAATCGTCATATCTCCTTAACGAAGCGAAGTTAAGACATAAGGCTTGTCCCAGTATATCTTCAGACACTCCTGACGCTCACAATTCAAGAATTTCTTTCTCACCTATTACCGTTCTGAAATGAGTTAGACTTGTTTGAGGGTAGGAAATTAGTCCTTCGCTCAGATTTCTTCAGATTTCAAACTCTGAAATGAACAACTTTTTTTTGTCTCGTCATATCTTTTTTTTTGATTTCCACAGAGACCTGAAAATTTCCATGATTGTTCACCAAAGCCTGCTGTCTCTTACGGTGAAAGAATGATATTGATACTCCAAATAGATTTAGAGTTAGAAAGCGTTGTTTGAGGGCAAGTCAAGGCAGTTTTCGCTTCCCTCTACTCAGTTATGGTGCATTAGAAGTCAAATATCTTTAATAATTCATATTTTAATGATAAATTGTAAACACTTTAAGATTCCCCATCTCTTCTGAACAAAACGGTGTAAGAATGACCTGCTCTAGCCCCTACGGTTAGGAAATTATGGTCATTTGTTTGAGGGGAGTCGTCATTATGAGAAATAGACTGCAAAAATCCTGTGTCTCTCTGTGCTGCGTGCACCTGTTTTGGCGGGAAAAAGTGCACAGCCTCTCTGATTGGTGGATTCAAATTCAGCAGCTCCCAGGCTGCTTGACTGAGCTAGAAACTTACTTCTCTCTCCCTGTGTGTGTGTGTGTGTGTGTGTGAGAGAGAGAGAGAGAGAGAGAGAGAGAGAAAGGCTTGTTATGGGATGATCTCATTGTAAGATTTAAATTCAATATATTTAGACTGGTTGACTGAATTGGATCTTGTGTGTGTGTGTGTGTGTGTGTGTGTGTGTGTGTGTGTGACAGAGAGGGAGAGAGAGAGAGAGAGAGAAAGCCTTTTTATGGGATGATCTCAATGTAAGATTCAAAATCAATATATTTAGACTGGTTGACTGAATTGGATCTTGTGTGTGTGTGTGTGTGTGTGTGTGTGTGTGTGTGTGTGTGAGAGAGAGAGAGAGAGAGAGAGAAAGCCTTTTATGGGATGATCTCATTGTAAGATTCAAAATCAATATATTTAGACTGGTTGACTGAATTGGATCTTGTGTGTGTGTGTGTGTGTGTGTGTGTGTGTGTGTGTGTGTGTGTGTGTGAGAGAGAGAGAGAGAGAGAGAGAGAAAGGCTTGTTATGGGATGATCTCATTGTAAGATTCAAAATCAATATATTTAGACTGGTTGACTGAATTGGATCTTGTGTGTGTGTGTGTGTGTGTGTGTGTGTGTGTTTGTGTGTGTGTGTGTGTGTGTGTGACAGAGAGAGAGAGAGAGAGAGAGAGAGAAAGCCTTTTATGGGATGATCTCATTGTAAGATTTAAATTCAATATATTTAGACTGGTTGACTGAATTGGATCTGTGTGTGTGTGTGTGTGTGTGTGTGTGTGTGTGTGTGATTTAAATTCAATATAGTTAGACTGGTTGACTGAATTTGATCCTGTGTGTGTGTCTGTCTGTGCACGTGTGTTACCATATGTGTACATATATGTGGTTGTGTGACTGTTATACTTTTTTTTGCTGGTTTTTTTCTCATTTAACAATTACATTTGAGGGACCCTTAGCATGTTCAGCATTTTTTCAGCTGTCCATTTTGCTTTTCCAATTTTTCTATTTAGGTTATTACTATTGTGCTAAGTCATAGCATTTCTGCTGCTTTCCAGTATTTGTGCTAAATACAGCATTTCTGCTAAATCATACTATTTCTTCTATTTCATCAGATTTGTGCTAAATATAGTGTTTCTGCTACAGCATAGTATTTCTGCCAAATATAGTATTTTTGATTAATTATAGTTTTTCTACCAAATCATAGTACAGTTTTACTGCTTTTTATATGGCTTCTAAGACAACCAATCATATCCGAGGGCTTGCACATTCAAATTTGCATATTGTTGCCTTCATGGCTTCCCAGCCAGCCAATCATATCTTAGGCCTTGCACATTCAAATTTGCATATTGGGGCAATCATGGCTTCTAAGACAACCAATCATCTATGTCCTATATCTATGATGTTTCATATTTTTATTTTAAATGGTCAACATTTCAAGATTCTCCCATGTCTTCTGAACACAACGGTCTAAGATTGACCGTTGTAGCCCCTACTGGTTAGGAATTTATGGCTGTTTGTTTTGGGGAGTCCTCACTATGACAAATAGACTGCAAAAATCCTGTCTCTCTCTGTGCTGTAAAAGCCTGCACTTGGTGCACCAGTTTTGGCAGGAAAAAGCACACAGCCCCTCTGATTGGTGGATTCAAATTGAGAATCTCACAGCTGTTTGACTGACCTAGAAACATGCTGTTAACAGCCCTTGTTCACTTGCTGATGCTATGTGTGTGTGTGTGTGCGCATGTGTGTGTGCCTGAGCCTGAGTGTGTGTGTGTGTGTGTGTGTGTGTGTGTGAGAGAGAGAGAGAGAGAGAGAAAGACACACACAAAGCCCTTTTAGGGCAGCATCTCATTGTTGGATAAAAATATAATATATTCAGACTGGTTGACTGGCATAGACCTTGTGTGTGTCTCTCTCTGTACATTTGTGTATCCATATTTGATTTTGTGTGTATTTGTTGATTTGTGTATCCATATTTAATTTTGTGTGTAACTGTTGGCTGTTCTTATTTGTATTTCTAAATGTATTTTTATTTTATTTTTCACAGGTGAACAAAAATTAGTTTTGAGCAAACATAACCATGGTCCTTTTTATTCAGCTTGTCATTTTACCTTTCCAATATTTTCACTTAAGTTATTACTATTCTGCTCAATCATAGTATCTGTTCTAAATCATTGTTATTGAGCTATATTGTAGGATTTCTGCTAAATCATAGTATTTCTACTATATTATATTTTTCTTTCTAAATATATCATTTCTGCTATAGAGTAGTATTTCTGTAATGTTTAAGAATGTTTGGCTAAATATAATCTTTCTGTTATCTTATACTATTTCTCTGAAATTCTTGTATTTTGGGGAAGTTATCGTGTTTTTGGTAAGTTACAATATTTCTGCTAAGTTCTGCTATGCTATTGTATTTCTGCCAAGTATTATGTTTCCTCTAAGATATTGCAGTTCTGCTAAGTTACTACATTTTAGTAACGTTCCTTTGCTTCCATAAAGTTTTTACAATTTCTGCAACTTTTCAGCTTTTTCAGCTAGTTTCAGCTGACAGCTTCAGCGTTCCAGCATCCACACTGCATTTTCGCAGGAAATGCAAATTTTTCTAGTTATTCTTCAAGTTGCTTCCGTACGTTTTTCGCCGTAGAACTACTTCCACAATTTTTGTGCTATTTTCACCGTTCAAATTTTAAACTATTCTGCTATTTTTGCTCTTTCCGGCAATGACTTTTGGTATTTTTGCTCTTATACTTTTTAAAATATTACGTTTTTTTCCTTTAATTTGTCCCATTGAAATGAATGGGAAACTTCCATAATTCTGCTAAAACTTACTCTTTTTGAAACTTAACTACGTTCTCATACTTTCGCCTAGAACAACCATTCAAATTTTAAAATGTTCACAAATTATTGGGCTATTCATGAATGATTCAGCTTTTTCATATCTGTTACCGTTTTCATCGTATCCCTCTCTAAGTTTTGAGTTTCATCTTTGTGATTTTTCACAAAATACATGCGTTGTTATGGTTGCTATGCAGTTGGTTCTAAGTGAGCCACTGTACCTTTGGCAATTTTCTCTTCATGTCCGAACAACTTCTTGCTACTCGCTCAATTTTCACTTAACCCACACAAATTATACATCAAAACGTAGGTATTTTTGCTGGCTTTCAGAAAATGTTACTATCATTGTTGTGAGATTTATAGAATTTTGGCAAATCCCCTCAGACCAACACAAAGTCAGAAAACTCTCCATAGAAAGTCAATGGAGAGTTTGTTCAAAATCATCGCTTGATTTCTCTAATGACAGGCATATTCGAATCGTCATATCTCCTTAACGAAGCGAAGTTAAAACATGAGGCTTGTCCCCGTATATCTTCAGACACTCCTGATGCTCACAATTCAAGAATTTCTTTCTCACCTATTACCGTTCTGAAATGAGTTAGATTTGTTTGAGGGTAGGAAATTCGTCCTTCGCTCAGATTTCTTCAGATTTCAAACTCTGGAAATGAACCACTTTTTTCTCTTGTCATATCTTTTTAATGGATTTCCACAGAGACCTGAAAATTTCCATGATTGTTCACCAAAGCCTGCTGTCTCTTACGGTGAAAGAATGATATTGATACTCCAAATAGATTTAGAGTTAGAAAGCGTTGTTTGAGGGGAAGTCAAAGCAGTTTTTGCTGCGCCTCTACTCAGTTATGGTGCATTACAAGTCAAATATCTTCAATAATTCATATTTTAATGATAAATTGTCAACACTGTAAGATTCCCCCATCTCTTCTGAACAAAACGGTGTAAGAATGACCGTTCTAGCCCCTACGGTTAGGAAATTATGGCCATTTGTTTGAGAGGAATCCTCACTATGAGAAATTCACTGCAGAAATCCTGTCTCTGTGCTCTGTGTGTGTAAAAACGGCTGCACCTGTTTTGGCGGGAAAAAGTACACAGCCTCTCTGATTGGTGGATTCAAATTTAGCAGCTCCCAGGCTGCTTGACTGACCTAGAAACTTGCTCCTCTCTCCCTGTGTGTGTGTGTGTGTGTGTGTGTGTGTGTGTGTGTGTGTGTGTGTGACAGAGAGAGAGATAGAGAGGGCGAGACAGACTTTTTATGGGAGCATCTTATTGTATGATTTAAATTCAATATATTTAGACTGGTTGACTGAATTTGATCCTGTGTGTCTCTCTGTGCATGTGTGTTTCCATATGTTTCCATATTTGTGATTGTGTGACTGTTACACTTTTTTTGCTGAGTTTTTTTCATTTAACAAGTACATTTGAAGGACCCTTAGCATGTTCAGCATTTTTCAGCTGTCCATTTTGCTTTTCCAATTTTTCTGTTTAAGTTATTACTATTGTGCTGAATCATACTATTTCTGCTATTTTATAAGATTTGTGCTAAATATAGTATTTCTGCCCAATATAGTATTTCTGATTAATTATAGTTTTCTACCAAATCATAGTATAGTATTTTTGCTTTTTATACCATTTTATAGGATATTTATATTGCTTAATATAGTATTTCTGCTTTTATAGCATTTGTGCTTAATATAGTATTTCTGCTTTTCATAGGATTTGTGCTTAATACAGTATTTCTGCTAAATGTAGTATTTATGCTTAATCACACTATTACTATATATTTCTGCCAGCTTCCCAGCCAGCCAATCATATCTGAGGTCTGCCGTTTCTTCTCTCGTCATATCTCAGCGACGGATGTAGAAAGAGCAATGAAAATCGCAGTCAAAGTACACCAAAGTCCGCTGATTCACCCAGTACAAGAATTATGCTTCTAGTCCACCTAGTTTTTGAGTTACATGACGTTTTGTAACTCCAAAAAACGGCGCTCTTTGCCTCTCACCACGATCTAATTCTGACTGCTCATCACCCTGTTTCCCAAGAGCTCACTGTCTTTCCCAGTGGCGCAGCTGGTAATGACATAGGGCTGCTACCCAAAGGTCGTGGGTTCAACTCCACCTTGAACAACATGTTTTTGCCCTACAAATTAATACACTATCACAGACCACTAATTCATATTCATCATTTATTACAATTCTCAAAACTTTTACCAGCTTTTCTAATATGGACCTCAGATTCTTCTTAACACTCCATGGCACAAATACTCTTCCCTTTAGGCTCTGTGAATGTGTGTGTGTATCAATATTTCTCCCATTTTAAAGTATTACTCCTCCATAATTGGATTTCTCTTAAATCAAAGTACTTTTACTACATCTTAGTACTTCTGCTCAATCATAGTATTTCTGCTAAATCATAGTATTTTTGTCAAATCATGGTTTTGTGCCAAATCATCAGAATCGTGTTTATTGGCCAAGTATATGTGCATACAAATACAAGGAATTTGGTTCCGGTAGATGGTGGCTCTCGATCACAGCAATGTAAATCTCAGACACACACACACACACACACACACACACACACACACACACACGTATATATATATATACATTACACATGCACACATACATACACAAAGCTGTGTAAACCAACTATAAATAACTAATCTAAACGTATATACATAAAATACAGAAATGAAATGAGGTGGAATGAATACTACAGAATGTACATAAGGTGCAGTTGCAGTCTGGCAGTGGGAGCAGTGTGACAGTTCAACTGTTTAGAAGGGAGATGGCGAGGGAAAGAAACTGTTCCTGTGTCGGGTGGTCCTGGTCTGCAGGCTTCTGTACCGTCTGCCAGAGGGCAGCAGATCAAAAAGTCTGTGTCCAGGGTGTGAGGGGTCTGTGATGATTTTCCTGCCCGTTTCCTGGTTCTTGAGAGGTACAGATCCTGGATGGAGGGCAGGGGGCGCCGATGATCCTTTCTGCTGCCCGTACAGTCCGCTGCAGTCTGCACCTGTCCTGTTTAGTGGCTGCACCATACCAGACTGTGATGGAGGAGCACAGGACAGACTCAATGACTGCAGTGTAGAACTGGATCAGCAGCTCCTGTGGAAGACTGTACTTCCCCAGTTGTCTCAGGAAGTACATCCTCTGCTGGGTCTTTTGAGGATGGAGTTGATGTTGGTCTCCCACTTCAGGTCCTGGGAGATGGTGGTACCCAGCAACTTGAAGATCTCCACAGTCGACACAGGGCTGTCTGATATGATGAGGGGGGCAGAGTTGAGGATGTCTCCTGAAGTCCACTGTCATCTCTACAGTTTTAAGAGTGTTCAGCTCCAGATTGTGCTGACTGCACCAGAGTACCAGCCGCTCAACTCATCATAACATTTGTGTTATGTTATAGTATTACTACTAAGTGGAGGAATTTCTAAAATGTTACAGTATATGTGCTGATTACAGTATTTCTGTATAATAGAATTTTGGCAAATCTCCTCAGACCAACACAAAGTCTGGAACTGCATATAAAAGTCAATGGAGAGCTTGTTCAAAATCACCGCTGGATTTCTCTAATGAGAGGCATTTTCAAATCGTCATATCTCCTGAACGCAGCGAAGTTAAGACATGAGGCTTGTGCCAATATATCTTCAGACACTCCTGACGCTCACAATTCAAGAATTTCTTTCTCACCTATTACCATTTGGCCATGAATGGGGTTTGTTTGAGGGTAGGAAATTCGTCCCTCGCTCAGATTTCTTCAGATTTCAAACTCTGGAAATGAGGCACTTTTTTTCTCTCTCGTCATATCTTTTGATGGATTTCCACACAGACCTGAAAATTTCCATGACTGTTCACCAAAGCCTGCTGTCTCTTACAGTGAAAGAATGATATCGATACTCCAAATAGATTTAGAGTTAGAAAGCGTTGTTTGAGGGCAAGTCAAGGCAGATTTTGCTTGCCTCTACTCAGTTATGGTGCATTAGAGAAGTCAAATATCTTCAATAATTCATATTTTAATGATAAATTGTCAACACTTTAAGATTCCCCATCTCTTCTGAACAAAACGGTGTAAGAATGACTGTTCTAGCCCCTACGGTTAGGAAATTATGGCCATTTGTTTGAGAGGAATCCTCACTATGAGAAATTCACTGCAGAAATCCTGTCTCTGTGCTCTGTGTGTAAAAACGGCTGCACCTGTTTTGGCGGAAAAAGTACACAGCCTCTCTGATTGGTGGATTCAAATTTAGCAGCTCCCAGGCTGCTTGACTGACCTAGAAACTTGATTTTCTCTCCTGTGTGTGTGTGTGTGTGTGTGTGTGTGTGTGTGTGTGTGTGTGTGTGTGTGTGTGTGTGAGAGAGAGAGAGAGATAGAGAGGCGAGAGAGAGTTTTTATGGGAGCATCTTATTGTATGATTTAAATTCAATATATTTAGACTGGTTGACTGAATTTGATCCTGTGTGTGTCTCTCTGTGCTTGTGGGACTTTTGCAGCTGTCCATTTTGCTTTTCCAATTTTTCTATTTAAGTTATTACTATTGTGCTAAGTCATAGCATTTGTGCTGCTTTTCAGTATTTGTGCTAAATACAGCATTTCTGCTAAATCATACTATTTCTGCTATTTTATAAGATTTGTGCTAAATACAGCATTTGTGCTAAATCATACTATTTCTGCTATTTTATAGGATTTGTACTTAATATAATATTTCTGCTTAATTATAGTATTTCTGCCATTTTATAGTATTTGTGCTAAAACATAGTATTTCTACTAAATGCAGTATTTCTGGGTAATCATTGTATTTCTATATATTTCTGCCAGGTCCCCAGGGAGTCAGTCCTCTGTAAGGACTGTAATATTCAAATTGACATATCAGGACCTGGACGGCTTCCCAGCCAGCCAATCATATCTGAGTCCTGGCACATTCAAATTTGCATATTGTTGCCTTCATGGCTTCCCAGCCAGCCAATCATATCTGAGTCCTGGCACATTTAAATTTGCATATTGGGACCTTCGTGGCTTTTAAGCCCACCAATCATCTATGTCATATATCTCTAATATTTCATATTTTTATTTTAAATGGTCAGCATTTCAAGATTCTCCTATGTCTTCTGAATAAAATGGTCTAAGAATGACTGTTTTAGCCGCTACGGTTAGAAATTTATGGCTGTTTGTTTGAGGGGAATTCTCACTATGAGAAATAGACTGCAAAAATCCTGTCTCTCTCTGTGCTGCATGTGTAAAAGCCTGCACTTAGTGCACCAGTTTTGGCGGGAAAAAGCACACAGCCTCTCTGATTGGTGGATTCAAATTTAGCAGCTCACAGCTGTTTGACTGACCTAGAAACATGCTGTTAACAGCCCCTGTTCACTTGCTGATGCTGCTGTCTGTCTGTCTGTCTGTCTGTCTGTCTGTCTGTCATTTAAATTCAATATATTTAGACTGGTTGACTGAATTTGATTCTGTGTGTGTCTCTCTGTGCATGTGTGTTTCCATATGTTTCCATATTTGTGATTGTGTGACTTATATTTTTTTTGTTGATTTTTTTTTTCATTTCACAATTACATTTGAGGGACCCTTAGCATGTTCAGGAGTTTTCAGCTGTCCATTTTGCTTTTCCAATTTTTCTATTCAAGTTATTACTATTGTGCTAAGTCATAGCATTTCTGCTGCTTTTCAGTATTTGTGCTAAATACAGCATTTCTGCTAAATCATACTATTTCTGCTATTTCATAAGATTTGTGCTAAATATAGTGTTTCTGCTAAAAAATAGTATTTCTGCCAAATATAGTATTTTTGATTAATTATAGTTTTTCTACCAAATCATAGTACAGTTTTACTGCTTTTTATATGGCTTCTAAGACAACCAATCATATCTGAGGCCTGGCACATTCAGATTTGCATATTGGGACCTTCGTGGCTTCTAAGCCAACCAATCATCTATGTCATATATCTCTAATATTTCATATTTTTATTTTCAGTGGTCAGCATTTCAAGATTCCCCTATGTCTTCTGAATAAAATGGTCTAAGAATGACTGTTTTAGCCCCTACAGTTAGAAATTTATGGCTGTTTCTTTGAGGGAATTCTCACTATGAGAAATAGACTGCAAAAATCCTGTCTCTCTCTGTGCTGCATGTGTAAAAGCCTGCACTTGGTGCACCAGTTTTGGCAGGAAAAAGTACACAGCCTCTCTGATTGGTGGATTCAAATTTAGCAGCTCCCAGGCTGGCAAGACTGACCTAGAAACATGCTGTTAACAGCCCCTGTTCACTTTCTGCTGCTGCTGCTGTGTGTGTGTGTGTGTGTGTGTGTGTGTGCGTGCGTGTGTGCGCGTGTGTGCGTGAGAGAGAGAGAGAGAGAGAGAGAGAGAGAGAGAGAGAGAGAGAGAACAGAAAGACCCTTTTTAGGGTAGCATCTCATTGTTGGAAAAAAATGTAATATATTCAGACTGGTTGACTGGCATAGACCCTCCCTGTGTTTCTCTCTCTGTACATTTGTGTATCTATATTTGATTTCTTATGTATCTGTTGACTGTTCTTATTTGTTTTTCTTCTAAATGTATTTTTGTTTTATTTTTTCACAGGTGAATAACAAATAGATTTCAGCGAACTTAACCATGTTCCTTTTATTCAGCTTGTCATTTTACCTTTCCAATATTTTCACTTAAGTTATTACTATTCTGCTCAATCATAGTATCTCTTCTAAATCATTGTTATTAAGCTATATTGTAGGATTTCTGCTAAATCATAGTATTTCTACTATATTATATTTTACTTTCTAAATATAGCATTTCTGCTATAGAATAGTATTTCTGCTATGTTATAATATTTGTGCTAAACTGGAGTATTTTTGTTAAAACATAGTATTCATATAAAATTAAAATATTCATAGTATATTACAGTGTCTCTGGTAAATCACAGCATTTCTGCTATGTTGTACTGTTTTTCTAAATCATAGTATTTCTGTAATGTTTAAGAATGTTTGGCTAAATATATTCTTTCTGTTATCTTATACAATTTCTCCTAAATTCTTGTATTTTTGACAAGTTATCGTATTTCTGGTAAGTTACAATATTTCTGCTAAGTTCTGCTATGCTATTGTATTTCTGCCAAGTATTATGTTTCCTCTAAGATATTACAGTTCTGCTAAGTTACTACATTTTAGCAAAGTTCCTTTGCTTCTGCAAAGCTTTTACAAATTCTGCAACTTTTCAGCTTTTTCTGCTAGTTTCAGCAGACAGCTTCAGCATTACAGCATCCACACTGCATTTTTCGCAGGAAATGCAAATTTTTCTAGTTATTCTTCAAGTTGCTTCCGTGACGTTTTTTCGCGTGAGAACTACTTCCACAATTTTTGTGCTATTTTCACCGTTCAAATTTTAAACTATTCTGCTATTTTTCTCTTTCCGGCAATGACTTTTGGTATTTTTTGCTCTTATACTTTTTAAAATATTACGTTTTTTTTCCTTTAATTTGTCCCATTGAAATGAATGGGAAACTTCCCATAATTCTGCTAAAACTTACTCTTTTTGAAACTTAACTACGTTCTCATACTTTCGCCTAGAACAACCATTCAAATTTTAAAATGTTCACAAATTATTGGGCTATTCATGAATGATTCAGCTTTTTCATATCTGTTACCGTTTTCATCGTATCCCTCTCTAAGTTTTGAGTTTCATCTTTGTGATTTTCACAAAATACATGCGTTGTTATGGTTGCTATGCAGTTGGTTCTAAGTGAGCCACTGTACCTTTGGCAATTTTCTCTTCATGTCCGAACAACTTCTTGCTACTCGCTCAATTTTCACTTAACCCACACAAATTATGCATCAAAACATAGGTATTTTTGCTGGCTTTCAGAAAATGTTACTATCATTGTTGTGAGATTTATAGAATTTTGGCAAATCTCCTCAGACCAACACAAAGTCAGAAAACTCTCCATAGAAAGTCAATGGAGAGTTTGTTCAAAATCATCGCTTGATTTCTCTAATGAGAGGCATATTCGAATCGTCATATCTCCTTAACGAAGCGAAGTTAAGACATGAGGCTTGTGCCAATATATCTTCAGACACTCCTGATGCTCACAATTCAAGAATTGTTTTCTCATCTATTACCATTTGGCCATGAATTGGGTTTGTTTGAGGGTAGGAAATTTCGTCCCTCGCTCAGATTTCTTCAGATTTCAAACTCTGGAAATGGGACACTTTTTCTCTCGTCATATCTTTTGATAGATTTCCACAGAGACCTGAAAATTTCCATGACTGTTCACCAAAGCCTGCTGTCTCTCTTACGGTGAAAGAATGATATCGATACTCCAAATAGATTTAGAGTTAGAAAGCGTTGTTTGAGGACTAGTCAAGGCAGATTTTGCTTGCCTCTACTCAGTTATGGTGCATTAGAAGTCAAATATCATCAATAATTCATATTTTAATGATAAATTGTCAACATTTTAAGATTCCCCCATCTCTTCTGAACAAAACGGTGTAAGAATGACTGTTCTAGCCCCTACGGTTAGGAAATTATGGCCATTTGTTTGAGAGGAATCCTCACTATGAGAAATTCACTGCAGAAATCCTGTCTCTGTGCTCTGTGTGTGTAAAAACGGCTGCACCTGTTTTGGCGGGAAAAAGTACACAGCCTCTCTGATTGGTGGATTCAAATTTAGCAGCTCCCAGGCTGCTTGACTGACCTAGAAACTTGATTTTCTCTCCTGTGTGTGTGTGTGTGTGTGTGTGTGTGTGAGAGAGAGAGAGAGAGAGAGAGCGAGAGAGAGTTTTTATGGGAGCATCTTATTGTATGATTTAAATTCAATATATTTAGACTGGTTGACTGAATTTGATCCTGTGTGTGTCTCTCTGTGCTTGTGGGACTTTTTGCAGCTGTCCATTTTGCTTTTCCAATTTTTCTATTTAAGTTATTACTATTGTGCTAAGTCATAGCATTTGTGCTGCTTTTCAGTATTTGTGCTAAATACAGCATTTCTGCTAAATCATACTATTTCTGCTATTTTATAAGATTTGTGCTAAATACAGCATTTGTGCTAAATCATACTATTTCTGCTATTTTATAAGATTTGTACTTAATATAATATTTCTGCTTAATTATAGTATTTGTGCTAAAAATAGTATTTCTACTAAACGCAGTATTTCTGGGTAATAATAGTATTTCTATGTATTCCTGCCAGCTCCTCAGGAAGCCAATCCTCTGTGAGGACTGTAATTTTCAAATTGACATATCAAGTCATGCACGGCTTCCCAGCCAGCCAATCATATCTGAGTCCTGGCACATTCAAATTTGCATATTGGGACCTTCATGGCTTCCCAGCCAGCCAATCATATCTGAGTCCTGGCACATTTAAATTTGCATATTGTTGCCTTCATGGCTTCCCAGCCAGCCAATCATATCTGAGTCCTGGCTCATTTAAATTTGCATATTGGGACATTCATGGCTTCTAAGCCCACCAATCATCTATGTCATATATCTCTAATATTTCATATTTTTATTTTAAATGGTCAGTATTTCAAGATTCCCCTATGTCTTCTGAATAAAATGGTCTAAGAATGACTGTTTTAGCCCCTACGGTTAGAAATTTATGGCTGTTTGTTTGAGGGGAATTCTCACTATGAGAAATAGACTGCAAAAATCCTGTCTCTCTCTGTGCTGCATGTGTAAAGGCCTGCACTTAGTGCACCAGTTTTGGCGGGAAAAAGTACACAGCCTCTCTGATTGGTGGATTCAAATTTAGCAGCTCCCAGGCTGCTTGACTGACCTAGAAACTTGATTTTCTCTCCCTGTGTGTGTGTGTGTGTGTGTGTGTGTGTGTGTGTGTGTGTGTGTGTGTGCGTGCGTGAGACAGAGAGAGGGCGAGAGAGAGTTTTTATGGGAGCATCTTATTGTATGATTTAAATTCAATATATTTAGACTGGTTGACTGAATTTGATCCTGTGTGTGTCTCTCTGTGCTTGTGGGACTTTTTGCAGCTGTCCATTTTGCTTTTCCAATTTTTCTATTCAAGTTATTACTATTGTGCTAAGTCATAGCATTTGTGCTGCTTTTCAGTATTTGTGCTAAATACAGCATTTCTGCTAAATCATACTATTTCTGCTATTTTATAAGATTTGTGCTAAATACAGCATTTGTGCTAAATCATACTATTTCTGCTATTTTATAAGATTTGTACTTAATATAATATTTCTGCTTAATTATAGTATTTGTGCTAAAACATAGTATTTCTACTAAACGCAGTATTTCTGGGTAATCATAGTATTTCTATGTATTCCTGCCAGCTCCTCAGGAAGCCAATCCTCTGTGAGGACTGTAATTTTCAAATTGACATATCAAGTCATGCACGGCTTCCCAGCCAGCCAATCATATCTGAGTCCTGGCACATTCAAATTTGCATATTGGGACCTTCATGGCTTCCCAGCCAGCCAATCATATCTGAGTCCTGGCACATTTAAATTTGCATATTGTTGCCTTCATGGCTTCCCAGCCAGCCAATCATATCTGAGTCCTGGCTCATTTAAATTTGCATATTGGGACATTCATGGCTTCTAAGCCCACCAATCATCTATGTCATATATCTCTAATATTTCATATTTTTATTTTAAATGGTCAGTATTTCAAGATTCCCCTATGTCTTCTGAATAAAATGGTCTAAGAATGACTGTTTTAGCCCCTACGGTTAGAAATTTATGGCTGTTTGTTTGAGGGGAATTCTCACTATGAGAAATAGACTGCAAAAATCCTGTCTCTCTCTGTGCTGCATGTGTAAAGGCCTGCACTTAGTGCACCAGTTTTGGCGGGGAAAAAGTACACAGCCTCTCTGATTGGTGGATTCAAATTTAGCAGCTCCCAGGCTGCTTGACTGACCTAGAAACTTGATTTTCTCTCCTGTGTGTGTGTGTGTGTGTGTGTGTGTGTGTGTGTGTGTGTGTGTGTGTGTGCGTGCGTGAGACAGAGAGAGGCGAGAGAGAGTTTTATGGGAGCATCTTATTGTATGATTTAAATTCAATATATTTAGACTGGTTGACTGAATTTGATCCTGTGTGTGTCTCTCTGTGCTTGTGGGACTTTTGCAGCTGTCCATTTTGCTTTTCCAATTTTTCTATTTAAGTTATTACTATTGTGCTAAGTCATAGCATTTGTGCTGCTTTTCAGTATTTGTGCTAAATACAGCATTTCTGCTAAATCATACTATTTCTGCTATTTTATAAGATTTGTGCTAAATACAGCATTTGTGCTAAATCATACTATTTCTGCTATTTTATAAGATTTGTGCTAAATACAGCATTTGTGCTAAATCATACTATTTCTGCTATTTTATAAGATTTGTGCTAAATACAGCATTTGTGCTAAATCATACTATTTCTGCTATTTTATAGGATTTGTACTTAATATAATATTTCTGCTTAATTATAGTATTTGTGCTAAAACATAGTATTTCTACTAAACGCAGTATTTCTGGGTAATCATAGTATTTCTATGTATTCCTGCCAGCTCCTCAGGAAGCCAATCCTCTGTGAGGACTGTAATTTTCAAATTGACATATCAAGTCATGCACGGCTTCCCAGCCAGCCAATCATATCTGACTCCTGGCACATTCAAATTTGCGTATTGGGACCTTCATGGCTTCCCAGCCAGCCAATCATATCTGAGTCCTGGCACATTTAAATTTGCATATTGTTGCCTTCATGGCTTCCCAGCCAGCCAATCATATCTGAGTCCTGGCACATTTAAATTTGCATATTGGGACCTTCATGGCTTCCCAGCCAGCCAATCATATCTGAGTCCTGGCACATTCAAATTTGCATATTGGGACCTTCATGGCTTCCCAGCCAGCCAATCATATCTTGGTCCTGGCACATTTAAATTTGCATATTGTTGCCTTCATGGCTTCCCAGCCAGCCAATCATATCTGAGTCCTGGCACA
This sequence comes from Oreochromis aureus, assembly GCF_013358895.1. Lineage (NCBI taxonomy): Eukaryota > Metazoa > Chordata > Actinopteri > Cichliformes > Cichlidae > Oreochromis > Oreochromis aureus. The sequence goes on along the minus strand of NC_052944.1, from coordinate 114,794,237 downwards.
TTTAAATTTGCATATTGGGACCTTCGTGGCTTCTAAGCCCACCAATCATCTATGTCATATATCTCTAATATTTCATATTTGTATTTCAAATGGTCAACATTTCAAGATTCCCCCATGTCGTCTGAACACAACGGTCTAAGAATGACCGTTTTAGCCCCTATGGTTAGGAATTTATGGCTGTTTGTTTGAGGGGAGTCCTCATTATGAGAAATAGACTGCAAAAATCCTGTGTCTCTCTGTGCCGTGTGCACCAGTTTTGGCGGGAAAAAGTGCACAGGTTCTCTTATTGGTGGATTCAAATTCAGCAGCTCCCAGGCTGCTTGACTGAGCTAGAAACTTACTTCTCTCTCCCTGTGTGTGTGTGTGTGTGTGTGTGTGTGTGTGTGTGAGACAGAGAGAGAGAGAGAGAGAGAGCGAGAGAGAGATAGAGAAAGCCGTTTTATGGGATGATCTCATTGTAAGATTCAACTTCAATATATTTAGACTGCTTGACTGAATTGGATCTTGTGTGTGTGTGTGTGTGTGTGTGTGTGTGTGACAGAGAGAGAGAGAGAGAGAGAGAGCCTTTTATGGGATGATCTCATTGTAAGATTCAAATTCAATATATTTAGACTGGTTGACTGAATTGGATCTTGTGTGTGTGTGTGTGTGTGTGTGTGTGTGTGTGTGTGACAGAGAGAGAGAGAGAGAGAGACAGAGAAAGGCTTTTTATGGGATGATCTCATTGTAAGATTCAAATTCAATATATTTAGACTGGTTGACTGAATTGGATCTGTGTGTGTGTGTGTGTGTGCAGAGAGAGAGAGAGAGAGAGAGAGAGAGAGAGAAAGCCTTTTTATGGGATGATCTCATTGTAAGATTCAAATTCAATATATTTAGACTGGTTGACTGAATTGGATCTGTGTGTGTGTGTGTGTGTGTGTGTGTGTGTGTGTGAGAGAGAGAGAGAGAGAAAGGCTTTTTATGGGATGATCTCATTGTAAGATTCAAATTCAATATATTTAGACTGGTTGACTGAATTGGATCTTGTGTGTGTGTCTCTCTGTGCATGTGTGTTTCCATATGTGTCCATATTTGTGATTGTGTGGCTGTTATATATTTTTTTGCCGATTTTTTTTCATTTAACAAGTATATTTGAGGGACCCTTAGCATGTTCAGCATTTTTTCAGCTGTCCATTTTGCTTTTCCAATTTTTCTGTTTAAGTTATTACTATTGTGCTAAATCATAGCATTTCTGCTGTTTTATAAGATTTTTGCTAAATATAGTATTTCTGATTAATTATAGTTTTTCTACCAAATCATAGTACAGTATTCTTGCTTTTTATAGGATTTTTTTTAGGATATTTATATTGCTTAATATAGTATTTCTGCTTATTGTAGGATTTGTGCTTAATATAGTTTTTCTGCTAAATGTAGTATTTATGCTTAATCATAGTATTTCTATATATTTCTGCCAGGTCCCCAGGCAGCCAATCCTCTGTGAGGACTTAGGCATTCAAATTTACATATCAGGGCCTGCACGGCTTACCAGCCAGCCAATCATATCTGTGGGCTGAGGCATTCAAATCCTCAACATGAGAAATAGACAGCAAAAAACGCTTTCTCTCTCTGTTCCTCCATGTGTGCAAGGGTGCACCTGTTTTGGCGGGAAAAAGTACACAGCCTCTCTGATTGGTGGATTCAAATTGTGCAGCTCCAGACTTTTTGACCCACCTAGAAACATACAGGAAACACTGTTTGTACAGCCCCTGCTGCTGCTGTTGGTGTGTGTGTTTGTGTTAGTGTGTTTAGTGAAAGAGAGAGAACCCAACCCTTTTTTGGCAGCAACTTATTGTAGGATTTAGCTTGAATATAGTTAGACTGGTTGACTGGATTAGATCCTGTGTGTGGGTGCCCCTCTGTGCATTTGTGTTTCAATATGCGTCCATATTTCTAATTGTGGAAGTTATTACTATTCTGCTAAATTATAGTTCTTCTGCTACTTTTCGGTATTTGTGCTAAATACAGTATTTGTGCTAAATCATACTATTTCTACTATTTTATAGAATTTGAGGTAAATATAATATTTCTGCGTAATTATAGTATTTCTACCAAATCATAGTATTACTACTAAAGCATAGTATTTCTGCCAAATCTTGATAGTTCTGCTATGTTATTGTACTTGTAATTAATTATAGTATTTGTGCCAAAGCATAGTATTTCTGCCAAATCTTAGTATTATTGCTAAATCATAGTTTTTAAGCAAAATCATAGTATTTGAGCAAAATCATAGTATTTGAGCAAATTCATTCTTTTTGTGCCATAGCATAGTATATTTGCTGAATCACAGCATTTCTGCTATGTTGTAGTATTTGTCCTAAATCACAGAATTTCTGCAATGTTTAGGTATTTTTGGTTAAATAAAGTATCTCTGTAATCTTGTACCATGTTTGCTAAATTCCTGTATTTCTGAGAAGTTATCATGTTTCTGCTAAGTTACAGTATTTCTGCTAAGTTCTGCTAGGTTATTTTATTTCTGTCAAGTATTATGTTTTCTTTACATTATTGTAGTTCTGCTAAGTAGTTACATTTTTGCTAAGTTCTTATGCTTCTGCAAAGTTATTACAATTTTTTGCAACTTTTCAGCTTTTTCAGCTAATTTTAGCAGACAGCTTCAGCGTTACAGCATCCACACTGCATTTTCGCAGGAAATGCAAATTTTTCTAGTTATTCTTCAAGTTGCTTCCGTGACGTTTTTTAGCCGTAGAACTACTTCCACAATTTTTGTGCTACTTTCACCGTTCAAATTTTAAACTATTCTGCTATTTTTGCTCTTTCCGCAATGACTTTTGGTATTTTTTGCTCTTATACTTTTTAAAATATTACATTTTTTCCTTTAATTTGTCCCATTGAAATGAATGGGAAACTTCCATAATTCTGCTAAAACTTACTCTTTTTGAAACTTAACTACGTTCTCATACTTTCGCCTAGAACAACCATTCAAATTTTAAAATGTTCACAAATTATTGGGCTATTCATGAATGATTCAGCTTTTTCATATCTGTTACCGTTTTCATCTTATCCCTCTTTAAGTTTTGAGTTTCATCTTTGTGATTTTTCACAAAATACATGCGTTGTTATGGTTGCTATGCAGTTGGTTCTAAGTGAGCCACTGTACCTTTGGCAATTTTCTCTTCATGTCCGAACAACTTCTTGCTACTCGCTCAATTTTCACTTAACCCACACAAATTATACATCAAAACGTAGGTATTTTTGCTGGCTTTCAGAAAATGTTACTATCATGGTTGTGAGATTTATAGAATTTTGGCAAATCCTCAGACCAACACAAAGTCATAAAACTCTCCATAGAAAGTCAATGGAGAGTTTGTTCAAAATCATCGCTTGATTTCTCTAATGAGAGGCATATTCGAATCGTCATATCTCCTTAACGAGCGAAGTTAAAACATGAGGCTTGTCCCGTATATCTTCAGACACTCCTGACGCTCACAATTCAAGAATTTCTTTCTCACCTATTACCGTTCTGAAATGAGTTAGACTTGTTTGAGGGTAGGAAATTCGTCCTTCGCTCAGATTTCTTCAGATTTCAAACTCTGGAAATGAACCACTTTTTTTTCTCTCGTCATATCTTTTTAATGGATTTCCACAGAGACCTGAAAATTTCCATGATTGTTCACCAAAGCCTGCTGTCTCTTACGGTGAAAGAATGATATTGATACTCCAAATAGATTTAGAGTTAGAAAGCGTTGTTTGAGGGCAAGTCAAGGCAGTTTTGCTTTGCTCTACTCAGTTATGGTGCATTAGAAGTCAAATATCTTCAATAATTCATATTGTAATGATAAATTGTCAACACTGTAAGATTCCCCATCTCTTCTGAACAAAAGCGGTTGTAAGAATGACTGTTCTAGCCCCTACGGTTAGGAAATTATGGCCATTTGTTTGAGAGGAATCCTCACTATGAGAAATTCACTGCAGAAATCCTGTCTCTGTGCTCTGTGTGTGTAAAAACGGCTGCACCTGTTTTGGCGGGAAAAAGTACACAGCCTCTCTGATTGGTGGATTCAAATTTAGCAGCTCCCAGGCTGCTTGACTGACCTAGAAACTTGATTTTCTCTCCTGTGTGTGTGTGTGTGTGTGTGTGTGTGTGTGTGTGTGTGTGTGTGAGAGAGAGAGAGAGAGAGAGAGAGAGGCGAGAGAGAGTTTTTATGGGAGCATCTTATTGTATGATTTAAATTCAATATATTTAGACTGGTTGACTGAATTTGATCCTGTGTGTCTCTCTGTGCTTGTGGGACTTTTGCAGCTGTCCATTTTGCTTTCCCAATTTTTCTATTTAAGTTATTACTATTGTGCTAAGTCATAGCATTTGTGCTGCTTTTCAGTATTTGTGCTAAATACAGCATTTCTGCTAAATCATACTATTTCTGCTATTTTATAAGATTTGTGCTAAATACAGCATTTCTGCTAAATCATACTATTTCTGCTATTTTATAGGATTTGTACTTAATATAATATTTCTGCTTAATTATAGTATTTCTGCCATTTTATAGTATTTGTGCTAAAACATAGTATTTCTACTAAATGCAGTATTTCTGGGTAATCATTGTATTTCTATATATTTCTGCCAGGTCCCCAGGAGTCAGTCCTCTGTAAGGACTGTAATATTGATTGCTTCCCAGCCAGCCAATCATATGTGAGGCCTGGCACATTCAAATTTGCATATTGGGGCATTCATGGCTTCCCAGCCAGCCAATCATATCTGAGTCCTGGCACATTCAAATTTGCATATTGTTGCCTTCATGGCTTCCCAGCCAGCCAATCATATCTGAGTCCTGGCACATTCAAATTTGCATATTGGGACCTTCATGGCTTCTCAGCCAGCCAATCATATCTGAGTCCTGGCACATTTAAATTTGCATATTGTTGCCTTCATGGCTTCCCAGCCAGCCAATCATATCTGAGTCCTGGCACATTTAAATTTGCATATTGGGACCTTCGTGGCTTCTAAGCCCACCAATCATCTATGTCATATATCTCTAATATTTCATATTTTTATTTTAAATGGTCAGTATTTCAAGATTCCCCTATGTCTTCTGAATAAAATGGTCTAAGAATGACTGTTTTAGCCCCTACGGTTAGAAATTTATGGCTGTTTGTTTGAGGGGAATTCTCACTATGAGAAATAGACTGCAAAAATCCTGTCTCTCTCTGTGCTGCATGTGTAAAAGCCTGCACTTGGTGCACCAGTTTTGGCGGAAAAAAAGCACACAGCCTCTCTGATTGGTGGATTCAAATTGAGAAGGTCACAGCTGTTTGACTGACCTAGAAACATGCTGTTAACAGCCCCTGTTCACTTTCTCTGCTGCTGCTGCTGCTGCTGCTGTGTGTGTGTGTGTGTGTGTGTGTGTGTGTGTGTGTGTGTGTGTGTGTGTGTGTGTGAGAGAGAGAGAGAGAGAGAAAGGGAGGCGAGAGAGAGTTTTTATGGGAGCATCTTATTGTATGATTTTAATTCAATATATTTAGACTGGTTGACTGAATTTGGTCCTGTGTGTGTCTCTCTGTGCATGTGTGTTTCAATATGTGTCCATATTTGTGATTGTGTGACTGTTATACTTTTTTGCTGATTTTCTTTTTATTTAACAATTACATTTGAGGGACCCTTAGCATGTTCAGGATTTTTTCAGCTGTCCATTTTGCTTTTCCAATTTTTCTATTTAAGATATTACTATTGTGCTATGTCATAGCATTTCTGCTGCTTTTCAGTATTTGTGCTAAATACAGCATTTCTGCTATTTTATAAGATTTGTGCTAAATATAGTATTTCTGCCAAATATAGTATTTCTGTCAAATTACAGTATTTCTGCTATGTTGTACTGTTTCTCTAAATCATAGTATTTCTGTAATGTTTAAGAATGTTTGGCTAAATATATTCTTTCTGTTATCTTATACTATTTCTCCTAAATTCTTGTATTTTGAGAAGTTATCGTGTTTCTGGTAAGTTACAATATTTCTGCTAAGTTCTGCTATGCTATTGTATTTCTGCCAAGTATTATGTTTCCTCTAAGATATTGCAGTTCTGCTAAGTCATTACATTTTAGCAAAGTTCCTTTGCTTCTGCAAAGTTTTTACAATTTCTGCAATTTTTCAGCTTTTTCAGCTAGTTTCAGCAGAAAGCTTCAGCTTTAAAGCATCCACACTGCATTTTCGCAGGAAATGCAAATTTTCTAGTTCTTTTCAAGTTGCTTCCGACGCTTTTTTGGCGTTTAACTACTTTAACAATTTTCAGCCGATTTTCACCGTTCAAATTTTAAACTATTCTGCTATTTCTGCTAATTCCAGCTATGATTTTTGGTATTTTCTGCTATTATACTTTTTAAAATATTAAGCTTTTTTTCCTTTAATTTGTCCCATTGAAATGAATGGGAAACTTCCATAATTCTGCTAAAACTTACACTTTTTAAAACTTAACTACTTTCTCATACTTTCGCCTAGAACAACCATTCAAATTTTAAAATGTTCACAAATTATTGGGCTATTCATGAATGATTCAGCTTTTTCATATCTGTTACCGTTTTCATCTTATCCCTCTTTAAGTTTTGAGTTTCATCTTTGTGATCTTTCACAAAATACATGCGTTGTTATGGTTGCTATGCACTTGGTTCTAAGTGAGCCACTGTACCTTTGGCAATTTTCTCTTCATGTCCGAACAACTTCTTGCTACTTGCTCAATTGTCACTCAACTTCCACAAATTATACATCAAAACGTAGGTATTTTTGCTGGCTTTCAGAAAATGTCACTATCATGGTTGTGGGATTTATAGAATTTTGGCAAATCTCCTCAGACCAACACAAAGTCTTAAAACTCTCCATAGAAAGTCAATGGAGAGTTTGTTCAAAATCACCGCTTGATTTCTGTAATGAGAGGCATTTTCGAATCGCCATATCTCCTTAATGAAGCGAAGTTAAGACATAAGGCTTGTCCCAATATATCTTCAGACACTCCTGACGCTCACAATTCAAGAATTTCTTTCTCACCTATTACCGTTCTGAAATGAGTTAGACTTGTTTGAGGGTAGGAAATTCGTCCTTTGCTCAGATTTCTTCAGATTTCAAACTCTGGAAATGAACCACTTTTTCTCTCGTCATATCTTTTTGATGGATTTCAACACAGACCTGAAAATTTCCATGACTGTTCACCAAAGCCTGCTGTCTCTTACGGTGAAAGAATGATATCGATACTCCAAATAGATTTAGAGTTAGAAAGCGTTGTTTGAGGGCAGGTCAAGGCAGTTTTTGCTTCGCCTCTACTCATTTATGGTGCATTAGAAGTCAAATATCTTTAATAATTCATACTTTAATGATAAATTGTTAACACTTTAAGATTCCCCATCTCTTCTGAACAAAGCGGTGTAAGAATGACCGTTCTAGCCCCTACGGTTAGAAAATTATGGTCATTTGTTTGAGGGGAGTCGTCATTATGAGAAATAGACTGCAAAATCCTGTGTCTCTCTGTGCTGCGTGCACCTGTTTTGGCGGGAAAAAGTGCACAGGCTCTCTGATTGGTGGATTCAAATTCAGCAGCTCCCAGGCTGCTTGACTGAGCTAGAAACTTACTTCTCTCTCCCTGTGTGTGTGTGTGTGTGTGTGTGTGTGTGTGTGTGTGTGTGTGTGTGTGTGTGTGTGTGTGTGTGTGTGTGTGTGTGACAGAGAGCGAGAGAGAGAGAGAGAGAGAGAGAGAGTTTTATGGGATGATCTCATTGTAAGATTTAAATTCAATATATTTAGACTGGTTGACTGAATTGGATCTTGTGTGTGTGTGTGTGTGTGTGTGTGACAGAGAGAGAGAAAGAGAGGGAGAGAGAGTTTTTATGGGAGCATCTTATTATATGATTTAAATTCAATATATTTAGACTGGTTGACTGAATTTGATCCTGTGTGTGTCTCTCTGTGCATGTGTGTTTCCATATGTGCCCATATTTGTGATTGTGTCACTGTTATACTTTTTTTTTGCTGATTTTTTCATTTAACAATTACATTTGAGGGACCCTTAGCATGTTCAGGATTCTTTCAGCTGTCCATTTTGCTTTTCCAATTTTTCTATTTAAGTTATTACTATTGTGTTGAGTCATAGCATTTCTGCTGCTTTTCAGTATTTGTGCTAAATACAGCATTTCTGCAAAATCATACTATGTCTGCTATTTTATGAGATTTGTGCTAAATATAGTGTTTCTGCTATTTCTGCCAAATTTAGTATTTTTGATTAATTAGGGTTTTTCTACCAAATCATAGTACAGTTTTACTGCTTTTTATAGGATTTTTAGAGGATATTTATATTGCTTAATATAGTATTTCTGCTTTTTATAGGATTTGTGCTTAATATAGTTTTTCTAAAAATGTAGTATTTATGCTTAATCATACTATTTCTATATATTTCTGCCAGGTCCCCAGGCAGCTAATCTTCTGTGAGGACTGATACATACAAATACATATCAGGGCCTGCACGGCTTCCCAGCCAGCCAATCATATCTGGGGTCTGCCCTTTCTCTCTCGTCATATCTCAGCGACAGATGTACAAAGAGCAATGCAAATCACAGTCAAAGTACACGAAAGTACGCTGATTCACCCAGTACAAGAATTATGCTTCTAGTCCACCTAGTTTTTGAGTTACACGACGCGTTTTGTAACTGCAAAAAGCGTTTTTTCGCCTCTCACCGCAATCTGATTCTGACTGCTCATCACCCTGTTTTCCAGGCGCTCGCTCTCTTTCCCAGTGGCGCAGTTGGTAATGACACAGGTCTGCAACCCAAAGGTCGTGGGTTCAATTACATCTTGGGCAACATGTGTTTTTTCCTACAAATTAATACACTATCACAGACCACTAATTCATATTCATCATTTATTACAATTCTGCAACCTTTATGATTTTAGCAGCTTTTGTAATATGGACCTCAGATTCTTCTTAACACTCCATGGCACAAATACTGTTCCTTTAGGCTCTAGGTCTGTGTGTGTGTGTGTGTGTGTGTGTGTGTGTGTGTGTGTGTGAGAGAGAGCGAGCGAGAGAGAGCCTTTGATGGGAGCATCTTATTATATCACTTAAATTCAATATATTTAGACTGGTTGACTGAATTTGGTCCTGTGTGTGTCTCTCTGTGCATGTGTGTTTCCATATGTGCCCATATTTGTGATTATGTGACTGTTATACTTTTTTTGCTGATTTTTTTTTCAATTAACAATTAGATTTGAGGGACCCTTAGCATGTTCAGGATTTTTCCAGTTGTCCATTTTGCTTTTCCAATTTTTCTATAAGTTATTACTGTTGTGCTAAGTCATAGCATTTCTGCTGCTTTTCAGTATTTGTGCTAAATACAGCATTTCTGCTAAATCATACTCTTTCTGCTATTTCATAAGATTTGTACTAAATATAGTGTTTCTGCCAAATATAGTATTTCTGCTTAATTATAGTATTTCTGCCATTTTATAGTATTTGTGCTAAAACATAGTATTTCTACTAAATGTAGTATTTATGCTTAATCATACTATTTCTATATATTTCTGCCAGGTCCCCAGGCAGCTAATCCTCTGTGAGGACTGATACATATAAAATTTACATATCAGGGCCTGCACGGCTTCCCAGCCAGCCAATCATATATGAGGTCTGCCCTTTCTTCTCTCGTCATATCTCAGCGACAGATGTACAAAGAGCAATGCAAATCACAGTCAAAGTACACGAAAGTACGCTGATTCACCCAGTACAAGAATTATGCTTCTAGCCCTCCTAGTTTTTGAGTTACACGACGTTTTGTAACTCCAAAAGCGGCGTTTTCGCCTCTCACCGCGATCTATTTTCTGACTGCCCAAGTATCTGTCTTTCAGACCGCCGCCCCTTTCCAGGTGGCGCAATCAGTAATGACACGGCTCTGCAGCTCAAAGGTCGTGGGTTCAATCCCACCTTGGTCCACGTTTTTTTTTTTTCACTACAAATTGATACACTATCACAGACCTGTAATTTATATTGCTGATTTATTACAATTCTGCAAAGTTTTATGATTTTAGCAGCTTTTTAATATGGACCTCAGATTCTTGTCAACACCACATGGCAGAAATACATACAAGTACACAGCCTGATGAAGCAGACAGAAGCAGTACCTCTGATTGGTGAATTTGAGCAGAACCAGGTTGTTCTGCCTCTTTTCAGCAGAAATTCTGCTCATTCACCTCTTTTCAGCGCAATGTTCTGCTTCTTTCCTCTTTTCTGCAGAAATTCTGCTGATTTACCTCTTTTCTGCAAAATTTTCAGCCCTTTTACCTCTTATGAGCACAATTCTCAGCAGCTTCTGCTCATTTCACCATAATTGTCAGTCTCTCCATCTCCTTCCTTGTGAGAGTCAGTTTGGCACAGTGAGATGAGTAGCCGCCTTTGAGCCCAGGAGGGCCAGGTTGAAACACAGACTGTCTGCAACATAACAGTATGTCTGTTATGTTATAGTATTACTACTAAGTCACAGTATTTCTGCCAATTCGTAGTATTTGTACTAAATCATACTACTCGTGCCAAATCATAGTATTTGTTGCAAATCATAGTATTCAAACCAAAATATAGTATTTGTACCAAAGCATTGTATTTGTATGAAGTACCGTATTTCTGCCAAATCATAGAATTACTGCAATTTCATAGTATTTTGAGGAATCCCTTTTGTGATAGTATTACTTCTAAGTCATAGTATTTCTGCTTTGTCATAGTATTTGTACTAAAACGTAGCATTTCTGCCAAATCATAGTATTACTGCTATCTCATAGTATTTGAGTGAAATTACAGTGTTTCTGCAAAAACATTGTATTTCTGATAAATCATAGTATTTCTGTTATCTTAGAGTACTTGTACTCAATTATAGTATTTGTGCCAAAGTTTAGTATTTCTGCCAAATCATATTTATGTGAATTTGTACACTGTAATATCGCTGTATTACGAGTGGCTAAGTAGGAGGCTGACTGTTACTAAGTGCATCAGTGTACATAGGTCATCTCTTGTGTTGGAGTGCCCTCTTGTGGCGCCTTTTGGGTAGTGCCTTAGTAACGTGAACACTGCAAAGAAGTGGTATCAGACTGGTTTGTAGTGGAGGAATTTGTTGCCAGTTTCTTTCATCTTTAATCCGTATTCATGTTGTAATGTAGTAACTTTTGTGGCACAAATACCAAAATATGGCAGAAATACTATGTTTTGGCACAAATACTTTGATTTGGTATACTTTAGCTTCTTCACCCCTTTTCAGCAAAATTTTCATTTTTTTCACCCCTTTTCAGCACAAATTCCAGCTTTTTTGGCTGTTTTCAGAAAACAAAACTCTTTTCAGCAGAAACTCTGCTGATTCATCTCTTTTCAGCGCAAGTTTCTGCTTCTTTACCTCTTTTCTGCAGAAATTCTGCTGATTCACCTCTTTTCTACAAAATTTTCAGCCTTTTCATCTCTTATCAGCACAATTCTCAGCAGCTTCTGCTCATTTCAGCAGAATTGTCCGTCTCTCCACCTCATCTTTGTAAGAATGACTTTGGCTCAGGGAAATGAATAGCCGCCTTTCGACCAGGAGGGCCAGGATCGAATCCTGTTTTGGCTTGTTCCTGCTTTGTTTGTTCCCCTGCAAATTTATGTGAATTGGTACACTGTAATATCGCTGTATTACGAGTGGCTAAGTAGGAGGCTGACTGTTACTAAGTGCATCAGTGTACATAGGTCATCTCTTGTGTTGAGTGCCCTCTTGTGGCACCTTTTGGGTAGTGCCTTAGTAAAGCGTGAACACTGCATAGAAGTGGTATCAGACTGGTTTGTAGTGGAGGAATTTGTTACCAGTTTCTTTCATCTTTAATCCGTATTCATGTTGTAATGTAGTAACTTTTGTGGCACAAATACCAAAATATGGCAGAAATACTATGTTTTCGCACAAATACTTTGATTTAGTATACTTTAGCTTCTTCAGCTTCTTCACCCCTTTTCAGCAAAATTTTCATTTTTCCACCCCTTTTGAGCACAAATTCCAGCTGTTTTGGCTGTATTCAGAAAAAGACAACTCTTTTCAGCAGAAACTCTGCTGATTCATCTCTTTTCAGCGCAAGTTTCTGCTTCTTTACCTCTTTTCTGCAGAAATTCTGCTGATTCACCTCTTTTCTGCAAAATTTTCAGCCTTTTCACCTCTTAACAGCTTCTGCTCATTTCAGCAGAATTGTCCGTCTCTCCACCTCTTCTTTGTAAGAGTGACTTTGGCTCAGGGAAATGAATAGCCACCTTTGAGCAGAAATTCTGCTGATTCATCTCTTTTCAGCGCAACTTATTGCTTCTTTACCTCTTTTCTGCAGAAATTCTGCTGATTTACCTGTTTTCTGCAAAATTTTCACCCTTTTCACCTCTTCTCAGTACAATTCTCAGCAGCTTCTGCTCATTTTAGCAGAATTGTCGGTCTCTCCTCCTGTTTTTTTGAGAGAATGAGTTTAGCTCAGTGAGATGAGTAGCTGCCTTGAGACCAGGAGGGCCAGGTTCAAATCCTGCTCAGGGCGACATGTTTTTTTTCACCACCATACAACTTTTTGCAACTTTTCATCTTTTTCAGCTTTTCAGCAGACAGCTTCAGCGTTAAGGCATCCACACAGCATTTTCGCAGGAAATGCAAATTTTTCTAGTTACATTTTTGTTAACTTGATGTTGTTCTGCAACGTTATTAAATTTCAACAACTATTTAAACACTGACTTTGATTTCTTTAGCTTCTTCAGCTATTTTCAACTATTTTCAGCAGACAGCTTCAGCTTTACAGCATCCACACTGCATTTTCGCAGGAAATGCAAATTTTTCTAGTTATTCTAGTTGCCACTTTTTGTACGTTTTTTGGCACTTAACTAGTCCCACAATTTTCAGCCGATTTTCACCGTTCAAATTTTAAACTATTCTGCTATTTCTGCTAATTCCTGCTATGACTTTTGGTATTTTATACTGTTATACTTTTTAAAATATTAAGCTTTTTTCCTTTAATTTGTCCCATTGAAATGAATGGGAAACTTCTGCAATTCTGCTAAAACTTGCTTGTTTTTGAAACTTAACTACTTTTTCCTACTTTCACATAGAACAACCATTCAAACTTTAAAATGTTCACAAATTATTGGGCTATTCATAAATGATTCAGCTTTTTCATATCTGTTACCGTTTTCATCTTATCCCTCTTTAAGTTTTGAGTTGCAAAATTGTGATTTTTCACAAAATACATGCGTTGTTATGGTTGCTATGCAGTTGGTTCTAAGTGAGCCACTGTACCTTTGGCAATTTTCTCTTCATGTCCGAACAACTTCTTGCTACTTGATTAATTTTCACTCAACTCCCACAAATTATACATCAAAACGTAGGTATTTTTGCTGGCTTTCAGAAAATGTCACTATCATTGTTGTGAGATTTATAGAATTTTGGCAAATCTCCTCAGACCAACACAAAGTCTGAAAACTCTCCATAGAAAGTCAATGGAGAGTTTCTTCAAAATCACCGCTGGATTTCTGTAATGAGAGGCATTTTGAATCGTCATCTCTCCTTAACGAGCGAAGTTAAGACATAAGGCTTGTCCCCGTATATCTTCAGACACTCCTGACGCTCACAATTCAAGAATTTTTTCTCACCTATTACCGTTCTGAAATGAGTTAGACTTGTTTGAGGGTAGGAAATTCGTCCTTCTCTCAGATTTCTTCAGATTTCAAACTCTGAAATGAACCACTTTTTCTCAAGTCATAACTTTCTGTTGGATTTCCACAGAGACCTGAAAATTTCCATGATTGTTCACCAAAGCCTGCTGTCTCTTACGGTGAAAGAATGATATTGATACTCCAAATAGATTTAGAGTTAGAAAGCGTTGTTTGAGGGCAAGTCAAGGCAGTTTTGCTTTGCTCTACTCAGTTATGGTGCATTAGAAGTCAAATATCTTTAATAATTCATATTTTAATGGTAAATTGTCAACACTTTAAGATTCCCCCATCTCTTCTGAACAAAACGGTGTAAGAATGACCGTTCTAGCCCCTACGGTTAGGAAATTATGGTCATTTGTTTGAGGGGAGTCATCATTATGAGAAATAGACTGCAAAAATCCTGTCTCTCTGTGCTGCGAGCACCTGTTTTGGCGGGAAAAAGTGCACAGGCTCTCTGATTGGTGGATTCAAATTCAGCAGCTCCCAGGCTGCTTGACTGAGCTAGAAACTTACTTCTCTCTCCCTGTGTGTGTGTGTGTGTGTGTGTGTGTGTGTGTGTGTGTGTGTGTGTGTGTGTGTGTTTGACAGAGAGAAAGAGAGAAAGAGAGGGTGAGAGAGAGTTTTTATGGGAGCATCTTATTGTATGATTCAAATTCAATATATTTAGACTGGTTGACTGAATTGGATCCTGTGTGTGTGTGTGTGTGTGTGTGTGTGTGTGTGTGTGTGTGACAGAGAGAGAGAGAGAGAAAGAGGCGAGAGAGAGTTTTATGGGAGCATCTTATTGTATGATTCAAATTCAATATATTTAGACTGGTTGACTGAATTTGATCCTGTGTGTGTCTCTCTGTGCATGTGTGTTTCCATATGTGTCCATATTTGTGATTGTGTCACTGTTATACTTTTTTTGCTGATTTTTTTTTTTTCAATTAACAATTAGATTTGAGGGACCCTTAGCATGTTCAGGATTTTTCGAGCTGTCCATTTTGCTTTTCCAATTTTTCTATAAGTTATTACTGTTGTGCTAAGTCATAGCATTTCTGCTGCTTTTCAGTGTTTGTGCTAAATACAGCATTTCTGCTAAATCATACTATTTCTGCTATTTTATGAGATTTGTGCCAAATACAGCATTTCTGCTAAATCATACTATTTCTGCTATTTGATGGGATTTGTGCCAAATACAGCATTTCTGCTAAATCATACTATTTCTGCTATTTCATAAGATTTGTACTAAATATAGTGTTTCTGCCAAATATAGTATTTCTGCTTAATTATAGTATTTCTGCCATTTTATAGTATTTGTGCTAAAACATAGTATTTCTACTAAATGTAGTATTTATGCTTAATCATACTATTTGTATATATTTCTGCCAGGTCCCCAGGCAGCTAATCCTCTGTGAGGACTGATACATACAAATACATATCAGGGCCTGCACGGCTTCCCAGCCAGCCAATCATATCTGAGGTCTGCCCTTTCTTCTCTCGTCATATCTCAGCAACAGATGTACAAAGAGCAATGCAAATCACAGTCAAAGTACAGGAAAGTCCGCTGATTCACCCAGTACAAGAATTATGCTTCTAGTCCACCTAGTTTTTGAGTTACACGACGTTTTGTAACTGCAAAAACGGCGTTTTCACCTCTCACCGCAATCTGATTCTGACTGCTCATCACCCTGTTTTCCAGGCGCTTGCTCTCTTTCCCAGTGGCGCAGTTGGTAATGACACAGGTCTGCAAACCCAAAGGTCGTGGGTTCAATTACACCTTGGTCAACATGTTTTTTTCCTACAAATTAATACACTATCACAGACCACTAATTCATATTCATCATTTATTACAATTCTGCAAACTTTTATGATTTTAGCAGCTTTTCTAATATGGACCACAGATTCTTCTTAACACTCCAGTGCACAAATACTGTTCCCTTTAGGCTCTGTGTATGTGTGTGTGTATCAATATTTCTCCCATTTTAAAGTATTACTCCTCCATAATTGTATTTCTGTTAAATCAAAGTACTTTTACTACATCTTAGTACTTCTGCTCAATCATAGTATTTCTGCTAAATCATAGTATTTTGCCAAATTATGGTTTTTGTGCCAAATCATAACATTTGTTTTATGTTACAGTATTACTACTAAGTGGAGGAATTTCTGTCATGTTACAGTATATGTGCTGATTACAGTATTTCTGCTAAATCATAGTATTTCTACTATATTATATTTTTTTTTCTGAATATAGCATTTCTGCTATATAATTGTATTACTGCTATGTTATAATATTTGTGCTAAACCAGAGTATTTCTGCTGAAACATAGTATTTCTGCCGAATGATAGTATTTCTGTCAAATTACAGTATTTGTGCTAAAACATAGTATTTTTTAAAAAAAATTTCAATATTAATAGTAAATTACAGTGTCTCTGGTAAATCGCAGCATTTCTGCTATGTTGTACTGTGTTTCTAAATCATAGTATTTCTGTAATGTTTAAGAATGTTTGGCTAAATATATTCTTTCTGTTATACTATTTCTCCTAAATTCTTGTATTTTTGAGAAGTTATCGTGTTTCTGGTAAGTTACAATATTTCTGCTAAGTTCTGCTATGCTATTGTATTTCTGCCAAGTATTATATTTCCTCTAAGATATTGCAGTTCTGCTAAGTTACTACATTTTAGCAAAGTTCCTTTGCTTCTGCAAAGTTTTTACAAATTCTGCAACTTTTCAGCTTTTTCTGCTAGTTTCAGCAGACAGCTTCAGCATTACAGCATCCACACTGCATTTTCGCAGGAAATGCAAATTTTTCTAGTTTGGTTTGTTGTTTCGATTTTTATTTTTCTTCATGATAATGAAACATACATTTCAAAAACAATGGACAGAACAAAGAGAGCATCTATGAGGGCATGTAGAGAAAATGTAAAATGACAAATGGGAAAATGTACATTACGATGATCACATCAGTAATGTAGGAGGCAGATGAATGAATGAATGAATGAATGAATGAATGAAGGAATGATTTATTCTTTAGCAGTTACAGCAGAGGCTCTGAAAGAGAGCATGACTTAAGCGGGAAAATACAAACTAGACAGATACAGGGGAAACCAACTGAGTCTATTATAATCAGATATTTATATACTTACAAATATGTACGCATTTATAAGCTGTGTTTGCTTGAGCTTAATCACATGTATAAAGGAGGTAGCTGTAGAAGAGACATTTTTTCCACATTTCATGATGTTGTAAAGGCTGAATCTTCCCTTCACTGCCACTCTGACATTTCCAACATCATTTCAGTCAGAACTTTATAGATGAATATTTCTAACAGGATCAGGATTTGCCAAATGTCTCTGAATGTGGGACTGTACAATTCTCCAAATACTCACTGAGAGAAAATCTTGCCTCATGTCATGCATAAGAAAGCAGATGCACTTCACATCACTGTGTCTCTACTTGAGGATATGTAAGTAAGTAAGTAAGTAAAGTAAACTTTATTTATTAAGCGCTTTTCGCAGATAGACAATCACAAAGCGCTGTACATAAATATTAAGATAAACAATAAAATCGATAGACAATGTACACAATATAAAAGATCAAATGAAAATAATGTAAAAATATAAAATATGAAGAGATCAACAAAAGGCTTGTTTAAACAGAAAAGTTTTAACTGTTTTTTAAAACAGTTATATAAAATATAGACAGTGACAAAATTCATTGAAAGCATGTGTGATGACGAGAATCAATACAGACTATCTGAATCAGCAGAGGTGCAGCAGGATCAACAAACTAATCAGCAAGGCTGGAAGCATCATTGGTCAAAATCTGGAGGTCTTTGAGTCAGTGAGGGTCAAAGGGTCACTGCAAAGACTGCTCAACATGAAACAAACTTTAAAGTCAGAGACACATGACTGAATTATCAGAAAGGAAAAACGTGTACATGGAAAAAGTTTGTACATGGAAGGATGATGAAATTCACAAAAGATCTTTAATAAGAGTAAAGAGTATATTTGTAATCTCACTACATTTGTCAAGATACTGTCAGACTGTGGGAGACTGAAAACAATCATGTTTTTGACCATGGCATCAACTTATATCTGTTTTATAAACTTTTTTATATCCTTCCTTGTGATTGTGAAGTTAAAGTCACATCAGTTTGTACAATATCATCATGAATCATGAATATCATTCCTGAATGTAGGAAATAAACCCCACAATCACCAATGAGATTTGTCTTAAGCTAACACACACAGCCTGTCTAAAAAGGCTCTATTGCTCTTCTTTTATCCCACACATCCGTGCAGCTGATATTCCTAACTTTCTACTCTGTCATTCATCATGTTGATCAGGTTTATGCCTGGTTGTAATTTTATATGATTAAAATGATGCCTGATTAACTATGGACAGAATTACATTCAGATATACTTTCTGTTATTGTGTTACTGTAACCATGAGGAGGCTGGATGTTAAGTCCTTTACGTCATGTTTGATAGAGATAAATCGGGGCTTCTCACACCTTTCCACAGAGCTCAGTTAATATTATTTCACTTCACCTGTCTCTGTCTGCTCCACGTGTGAAGTGCGCCACACGCTTTAGGAAAAAGGAGAAGGTAGTGCGAGGAGAAGTAACAGCAGTAACCAGCAGCATAATGACTTGCACACTGAGTGCACATAAATGAATACTTTCAATAAACTTTGATATTTTTCATTAAGTTTATCTTGTAATTTATCATTTTAATCTAAAATAACAAAGTAAATATACAGGGAGTGCAGAATTATTAGGCAAATGAGTATTTTGTCCACATCATCCTCTTCATGCATGTTGTCTCACTCCAAGCTGTATAGGCTCGAAAGCCTACTACCAATTAAGCATATTAGGTGATGTGCATCTCTGTAATGAGAAGGGGTGTGGTCTAATGACATCAACACCCTATATCAGGTGTGCATAATTATTAGGCAACTTCCTTTCCTTTGGCAAAATGGGTCAAAAGAAGGACTTGACAGGCTCAGAAAAGTCAAAAATAGTGAGATATCTTGCAGAGGGATGCAGCAGTCTTAAAATTGCAAAGCTTCTGAAGCGTGATCATCGAACAATCAAGCGTTTCATTCAAAATAGTCAACAGGGTCGCAAGAAGCGTGTGGAAAAACCAAGGTGCAAAATAACTGCCCATGAACTGAGAAAAGTCAAGCGTGCAGCTGCCAAGATGCCACTTGCCACCAGTTTGGCCATATTTCAGAGCTGCAACATCACTGGAGTGCCCAAAAGCACAAGGTGTGCAATACTCAGAGACACGGCCAAGGTAAGAAAGGCTGAAAAAGCGACCACCACTGAACAAGACACACAAGCTGAAACGTCAAGACTGGGCCAAGAAATATCTCAAGACTGATTTTTCTAAGGTTTTATGGACTGATGAAATGAGAGTGAGTCTTGATGGGCCAGATGGATGGGCCCGTGGCTGGATTGGTAAAGGGCAGAGAGCCTCAGTCCGACTCAGGCGCCAGCAAGGTGGAGGTGGAGTACTGGTTTGGGCTGGTATCATCAAAGATGAGCTTGTGGGGCCTTTTCGGGTTGAGGATGGAGTCAAGCTCAACTCCCAGTCCTACTGCCAGTTTCTGGAAGACACCTTCTTCAAGCAGTGGTACAGGAAGAAGTCTGCATCCTTCAAGAAAACATGATTTTCATGCAGGACAATGCTCCATCACACGCGTCCAAGTACTCCACAGCGTGGCTGGCAAGAAAAGGGTATAAAAGAAGAAAAACTAATGACATGGCCTCCTTGTTCACCTGATCTGAACCCCATTGAGAACCTGTGGTCCATCATCAAATGTGAGATTTACAAGGAGGGAAAACAGTACACCTCTCTGAACAGTGTCTGGGAGGCTGTGGTTGCTGCTGCACGCAATGTTGATGGTGAACAGATCAAAACACTGACAGAATCCATGGATGGCAGGCTTTTGAGTGTCCTTGCAAAGAAAAGGTGGCTATATTGGTCGCTGATTTGTTTTTTGTTTTGTTTTTGAATGTCAGAAATGTATATTTGTGAATGTGGAGATGTTATATTGGTTTCACTGGTAAAATAAATAATTGAAATGGGTATATATTTGTTTTTGTTAAGTTGCCTAATAATTATGCACAGTAATAGTCACCTGCACACACAGATATCCCCTAAAATAGCTAAAACTAAAAAGTACTTCCAAAACATTCAGCTTTGATATTAATGAGTTTTTGGGTTCAGTGAGAACATGGTTGTTGTTCAATAATAAAATTATTCCTCAAAAATACAACTTGCCTAATAATTCTGCACTCCCTGTATTTTTACATGTCAAATTAGAAAAGCTATGTTTAAGTTGTACCTTTGTGGATTACTGTCTGTTCCTCAGAGTAAGAGAAACTTATTTAAGACTCCTGTCAGATCTGAACTTGTTATCAGCACCTCAAGTCTCACTGACAGACTGTGGACATTATGGAAGCCTAAATGTGACACCATCTTCCTTCTTCATCTGCAGATTAAAGCCAAACAAAGTGTCACGATCTGCGGAGGCAGACCGTGCGGTGGTGTGTGGGTGTGGACCCAGGTGCGAACACACGAGAGTAGGCTGGAGTAAACTTAACTGAAAGCGAGCCTTTATTGTGGCCGGTTACAAGAAGTGCAAACATGGCAGAAACGCAGTGACAAACTAAACACAGAGACTAAATACACATGAGGGATGATCAGGGGAAGTGGGCACACATGGGAGCACAGCTGACACACATGAACCTAACGACAGGACAGGAGAAGTGAAACTAAATACACTGACATTGAACATAGACTTTCAAAGTAAAACAGGAAACATGGAGATAAAACATGACATGAACTTAACATAACTGCAT
The DNA here is from genome assembly GCF_013358895.1 of Oreochromis aureus. Classification (NCBI taxonomy): domain Eukaryota; kingdom Metazoa; phylum Chordata; class Actinopteri; order Cichliformes; family Cichlidae; genus Oreochromis; species Oreochromis aureus. The sequence continues at coordinate 114,773,671 of NC_052944.1, read as the reverse complement.
AGACAAGAAACGTAGACGCAGAAACAAGGGAGACTGGGTGCAGGGTGAGACAACATAAACTACTAAGGAACAAGACTAAATTGCAATCTAGAAATAAACAAGGTGAACTAAGCTAATGCACAAAAGAATACAAAAGATACATAAACTCAAACACTGGGTCGCTCGACCCAGGACCATGACACCAAGATTCTCATTAAAAGTCTGCAGGTCTGAGAGAGACTCAATCGTTGTGTCAAACACAGTAAGAGGAGCTGAAGCACAGATGTGAAGAGCAGATTCATCAGATGATGACCTCACTCTGTTTTGTCTTCATATACATTCAGTCTGTGTTTATAATGCAGATTTTCTGCTTTTATAATAACACATTTTATATTTTCTCTAATCACAGACTGACTCAGTGTGGACTCTCAGAGACTCACTGTGAAGTTGTGGCCTCAGCTCTGAAGTCCAACCCCTCCCATCTGACAGAGCTGGACATGAGTGTAAACGACATGCTGGATTCCTCAGTGAAGCTTCTGTGTGCTGGACTGGAGAGTCCAAACTGTCGACTGGAGACTCTGAGGTGAGTTCACTGACTGCAGCTGTTGTTGTTTTTCTGTATTTCAGATCTTTGATGTTTGAAACTTTCTTTAGTTCCTTACTGTTCAGGATGTGTTTGAAAACAAATGTGAAGAAGTTTGAGTGCTTTCAGAAATGTTGTCTTTCCAAATGACTGCACAAAAGTTTTTCCTTTTGGCGCCAAATAGAAGTGACAGACTTGAGCAGGGTTCATTTAAAGGCTGACAGAAGTGGAGTGGTGACGGGGAGATGTTTGACAGGACAGTGTTTCAGCCTCCACAGGTTCATGTTGTGCTCCATCAGTCAGTGAAGATGAAGTCAGTACTGATGAGGCTGTAGAGTGTGTGAGGGATGTGAATGAGGATGATGAAGATCTGATGATAGCAGATAAAAACAGGCTGCAGAGACTTTGAGCTTGTGTGGAAACAGAGAGAAAAGAAATACACGAATATCAAAGCTAATAAAGGTGAAGTTAGGAGCTGTGATGATGTTCATGGTATCAGAAGCTGATCTGGCTGCTACAGAGACGACCCACACAGCTGCTGTGGTGAGGTGTGTGCTAAAGCAGAGGAACACAGGCCCAAACATGACGACAAAGCAGGATTCAGGCTCTGTGAGAGGATTTCAAGCTGGAGAAGAGAAAGGACTCTGTTGGACTGACTACAGAAAGATGGAGGCTGAGACCAGCCAAAGTGTTTCCATGGAGCCCAGTCAGACATTCATTTATACACTAACGCACAGAAGTGAATGGGGACAATGAATCCATAGATTTAAATGTAGAAATAGTTCTCAGTTCATTTACAGAGTTTAATACAGTTCGTGAAGATTTGAGAAATGTTCAAAACAGCAGCTCAGAAGAAGTCTGCTTCAAAAAGTTGGATCCAATTCCAATAGTTTGTGATGCACTTGAACACAGCGTGAGCAGTTCACTACCTAACCTCACAGAGACTGTCAGTCTGGACCTTTCTTTATTTTTATTGGCTGTCAGTGAGATTTCAGAGCAATCAGAGCCTGTGGGTCTGTGTATGAAGTATAATCCATGTGCAGTTGTTGAAGTTGTAGAATGAGAAATGGCAGTTTTGGGGTAGTTCCTGCTTTCATTGTCCTGCTTGTGCTGATGAAAATGTTTATTGACGTGTGAATGAATTCTCCAATGCTTAATTCTGCCTGAACAACGTGAAAACTTTGCTTATTTTTGTGTAACACAATTCAAAACACAATTCAAAGGCTGGAGCAACCTATTAGAGGTATTTAGACTGAAACAGATTAATACTCAGATTTGTGCCTTCACTGTTTCACAGAGGGTTAAAAGCAAATGTCCACAGTTTAGACTTTAATTGCAGAAGATTTTATTAATGCAGCGGAATAATCAAATCACATTAAATCTTATTTACTGAACCCACTCTGAGCTAATGCTGATTTAGTTCTAATTTTGGGGAGAGAGGTTGGTGGTGAGAAACCTTGGAAGTCTTGAGAAGCTGCAATCCACCTGGAAAAGATGAAAGTCCAAATACTTTTCAGAATTAGAGAAGGATCACACGGAGACTGTCCCAGAACCCCAATTTATACTTTGTCAAGTGCCCACTCGCCCACTTTTTTTCGTTCTCTAATATAAAGTTACTAAATCAGGTGTTTACATAAGATTCACTGATCTTCAGCCTCATCTAATCTCTCTATCTCTCTCTTTTAGCATTGAAAATTCCATTACATTTGAACATTCAGTCACACGTGAAAACACTTCACTTAATCTTTCATTCAGTTCAGATTTCATTAGCTAATGCACTTTAGCATAATCCCTTTTATTACAAATACTTTTGTCTTTAAAACTCGGAGTAAATTGTGATTGACAAACAATACAAATATTTAAAAACATATGAAACATGACACAAACACATATGTATTTTCTGTTTTTTCAGACTGAGTTGTTGTAACCTGTCAGCTAGAAGCTGTGAATCCCTGTCCTCAGTTCTCAGCTCCCAGACATCTAGTCTTAGAGAGCTGGACCTGAGTAACAACAACCTTCAAGATTCAGGAGTGAAGCTTCTGTCTGATGCACTGCAAAGTCCACACTGGAAACTGGAAACTCTGAGGTCAGATCAAAGACTGTTCATTTCTCATCCAGTGACATAATTAACCAGTGAAAACTTTTAGCTTATAAATATCAACTTTATCCATTTGTTGTTGTATCTTAGCATTTTTAATATTACTAAATCTGAATCTCAATTTTCAGATTTTGATGTTTCTAATAAGGAAATTGCAATTTCAGAAAGTCCTGAAACATTAAATATTGGCAGATCTAGTAACTCATCACTGCGTCATCGGTATACTTTAAATTTTTACCCTTTGTGTGTGTGTGTGTGTGTGTGTGTGTGTGTGTGTTTTATTGCAGACTAAGTGGTTGTAACCTGTCAGGGAGAAGCTGTGAAGTGCTGTCCTCAGTTCTCAGCTCCCAGTCCTCTAGTCTGAGAGAGCTGGACCTGAGTAATAATGACCTACATGATTCAGGAGTGAAGCTTCTGTCTGCTGCACTGCAGAGTCCACACTGGAGACTGGAAACTCTGAGGTCAGATCAAAGGCTATTTATTTTTTCATCAAATTATATAATTAACCAATGAAAACTTTTAGCTAGTAAATATTAGCTTAATGCATTTGTTGTTGTATATCAATTTTCTAATTTCTGACATGTTTCAAATAAGGAAATAGCAATTACAGAAAATCCTGAAACATTAAGCACTGTCAGATCTAGTAACTCATCACTGCATCAAACTTTTAATTATAACTCTGTGTGTTTGTGTTTGTGTGTGTGTGTGTGCGTGTGGTTTTTTTTTTGTAGACTCAGTGGCTGTAACCTGTCAGAGAGAAGCTGTCAATCTCTGTCCTCAGTTCTCAGCTCCCAGTCCTCTAGTCTGAGAGAGCTGGACCTGAGTAAAAATGACCTTGAGGATTCAGGAGTGAAGCTTCTGTCTGCTGCACTGCCGAGTTTACATTGTACACTGGAAACTCTGAGGTTAGGATTCAATCTGTCCTCCTCAGCATTATTTTTGAATAAGTCTTACATTACTAAATATATGGCTATTGTCAGGTGCTTTTATTTACCTTTGGGTTGATTATTTGAGTCTTAATTACTCTCTGTAAAGATTTTCACAACAGTACTAGGGCAACTAAAATTTACTTTTGGTTGTTGATAATGTTTTTCGACAACCAAAAGTAAGTAACCAAAAGATAAGGATTTTTCGTTGATTAGTTGACAATTATTTCAATAAGTCCTATCTCAGCTTCCTAGTGGAGCCTCCTGTTCTAGGCTCCAGTAGGAATATCAGCTTGTTTTCTCGTCCCAGAGCAAATTCAAATAATAACAGAAGAAACGCATGAATTTCAAAATAATTAAACAGATTTTTAACATTACTCAATAGGACCTGTCATGGAAGTTTTAAAACAACCTGCAAACACCCTTCGTGAGCCTTATTTGAAGTGAGCTTAATAAACACATTGCAATGTGCTATGATCTCTTCCTATGGTCACCGCCCTCACATCTTATATACACACACAGACAAAGACATTCCACAACTCTTACATGTTGGCCCATGTCACAGGCCTATACATTCCCTTCAAGGAAGAAAATTACGACTATGTTTTTCACTGAGCTGTCACCTGGAGATTTACATCCCTGATAAGCAGGAAGAGTCTCATTATCATTTTAACGTCTCCCATGAACTTAAGACAGCCCCACTGTGTGTGTGTGTATATATGTGTGATAAGGCCCATTTGTGGTGCACATGCATAAAACTGGTGAAACTGTGATTCTACAATTACTAAAGTGATATAATAATCAATGCAACAGAAAAGAAATCTGACAGCACAGACCTGAAATAAATGAAAAAAAAGAAATTGGATTATAGAAATTGAAGTGCTAGTAATATTTAAACAAAAAATAATTTGCCGATAGGAAACTAAGAATGGCTTCTGCCCATAAGATTAAATAAAGCTTCAAATTAAATAGACTGGAAAATAAAATCTTTTTCAGTCTAACTTGCTCTTACGTTTGAGACGATGTTCCCAGCAGCTGACCAGGTATCAATGCAATAAACTAACTTAACTCTATAAATTGATACATTCAGTGTTGACATTATAGCTCCACCGCATTTTATATCGTGCACTGTGGTCATGGTGTCGTGAAAGGGAGCTTCACTTTGCTCAGTCTACATTTAGCTTTGTTTCTGTGAAATTCTTTTACATTATTTAAAAATCTCTGTTTGTATTTCCTTCCATTCTCCTGTTTTGCCGTTAGTGCTACGTTCTTCTTTGTTAGTATTGAATGGGTTCTCGGCAGACGATATAGGCGATAGAATACAGGAACTTATGGGGGCATATTAATGTAGATTTAGAACATGGTATCTGTTTCACTGCTCATTCACAAAAGGAAAAGACCATTTACAACACAATATACAAACGCACTCAAACACACATGACTACACCCACACATGAGCTACTATTTTCCATGCTCAGAGTTAAGTTTATTCTTTATTTCAGTTAGTTGCTATTTAGTTCTGTGAAGGAAGCTGCAAAGTAAGAATTTCATTGCTCTGCGTAACCACTTGTGTTTTGTAGTGTATATGACCATAAACTTCTTAAAATCTTGAAATTCCAATTCATTATTATCAGGCTGTTATAAAATCCCTGAAAAGCCTTTCAGTTGATCAAAATTCTGCAGCAAGAACACTGACAGAGACTACAAAGAGCAACCATATTTCTCCCATATTAGCTTCTCTTCATTGGCTCCCTGTTGACTCGAGAGTCAGTCCAAAAACGACTTTACTCTCAGACTGCTGGCTTTGGTCACCAGTATACCCTCCCCAAGATCAGAACTGATAAAGAAAGAGAAGAAGTCAAAACTTGAAACAATGATATTGCTGAATGTTTTTTTTCTCATGTTTTCAAACTGTTACGATTCCTCCTCTGTATGATCTGTAATCTGTCCATCTCTGAACTTCTGTGCTGAAATATCAATAAAATGACAGAAAAACCAACACAACACCTACTTGTTGTTCCTAGAGTATTTAAAAGTACAATGGGAGGCAGAGCCTTCAGTGGATTTAAAGCCCTGACCTTCTGATCACCGGTGGCCACTCTACCTACTGAGCTTCCCTTCTTGCTCTCTTCATGTATAAAGGAAGTTTTTCTTTCCCATTGTAGCCAACTACTGCTCTAAGGAAATTATCAGATTGTTCAGGTGTTTTCTGTAACATTGCAAAGTCTACTGCTACACAACTTAAGACCACTGTTGCTAACTAAGCTAACTAGAATTAAATGGATGGAATGAATAAGGGTGATTATGTCAGACAAAAAAGAAAAACAAGGACAAACCTTCACTGAAGTGCTCACAGATGGATTGTTGTTTTGTGTGTTTGCAGTCTGTCATGCTGTCTGATCACAGAGAAAGGCTGTATTTCTCTGGCCTCAGCTCTGAGCTCCAACCCCTCCCATCTGAAAGAGCTGGACCTGAGCTACAATCATCCAGGAGACTCAGGAATGAAGCTGCTGTCAGCTGGACTGAAGGATCCAGGCTGGAGACTGGACACTCTCAGGTATGGAGAGAATGTCTGTGTCCCAATTCAGGGTCTGCACGCTTGAAGTACGCACACTACGCGTACTATGTACGGTGCTCACTAAAACTACGGGAAGTGCGGAAGTGAGAGGCTTGTGAAATGGGACTGTCTAGCCTTCGTCGCGCTGTTCAGGTTGCCTAGCAACCATGATACTAACCACGAGAAACGTTACATACAGCATTGTTTGACAGAAATGAAGGAGAAAAAATGTTTTGTTGGTCATTCATTTTTGTCATGACATCACTTTGATTAGCTGAGACCACGGGACTGTAAAACATGATAGTTGGGCTTCATTTCTGTACTGAACAGTCATTTTAAGATTAGCTAGTAAATAACAATTAGCTCATGTTGTTCATGAGACTAAAGTCATCTCACTGTGGTAATGCAAATATAATATTATAATATGGCTCAGGGCTGTTCGATATAACTATATATATCGGATGACGATATAAAAACGTCTATCGTTTCCTATTACGCTATCGGTTGTTTCGTGGTGTGTGTTTACAGCAATATTTTTCATCGTTTTGATGCTCACTGTAGTGTCTATATTAATTACTATTAATATTAAGTTCTGTCTTTCTCTTATATTTAATATAACCACACTACGGGCGGACAAGCGCCTGTTTTTACATGTTGTCGTTAGCAACAACGACGGTAAAACCATCGCGTGGCTCCGCTCTCCGCTTGTTTGTTTTCCATGTAAACCTTTCAGAATAAAGCTCAAGATCCTGTTGAGACTTTTCAAAATAAACTGAATCACTTGAAAGAGTATGCAGAGTGTTTACGGGTGAGAAGCAAAAAAAGAGCCGTTAGGTGCTAAAAAATAAACCTTAGACTCAAACTTTGAGAGATAACAGCAGCCGTTACAACTTATGTCTAAAAATGTATCGTTTCATGCATCGGTTAAAACACTCGACTCCAGGTAAAGGGCGCCCAGCTGGAAACACTTCACGCAAGTCGAGTTGCCGGGATTCATAGAATTTACAGAAAATAATACATTTTGTGATTTATATCGTTGTCAGGACGATAAATGTCTTATATCGGGATATGAGATTTTTGTCATATCGCACAGCCCTAATATAGCCAATGTTATGGTATTGTCAGATTATTATTATGATATATATATATCTATATATATATATATATATATATATATATATATATATATATATATATATATATGTTATGGTATTGTCAGATTATTATTATGATATATATATATACATATATATATATATATATATATATATATATATATATATATATATATATATATATATATATATATATATATATATATATATATATATATATATATATCATTTATTTATTTATTTAGAAGTAGAGGCTTTAAAATTAAGTCAACACTGAAAGTACAAACATCACTAATGTCACACAACTTTGCCAACATGTGGCCAACAGTAATGTTTTATCGTTCTTCGTTATTAAACATTCGCACATAAATAAGTGACATCATATTCAGTACTTACTTTTGACAGATCACTCTTCATTTATTTACCATTTGGTTAGATCTCTGTTTAACTGTGCAGTTATTTTTAGAAAAAATCTCCTGAGACTCTGAGTAGATGGATGAAGGAGGAAAGTTCTATCATTAGAACTTTTGGAACCATATTCTGTACATTTACAAACAAGCAAGCATGGAAAAATGTGTGTCTGCATTTATTTGTTCAGCATACAATGTTGTGGATAAAAGCAAGGCACAATAAAAGTACAAAATACAACAGACACTAAAAATGAAGTCCAATAGAGTGGAAGGATTAAAAAGAAAAGTTAGAATTAACTGTGACTCAAAATGAAGGTAATGAAAATCCATGTTAACCCCAATTTGCTGTGATGAATTAGTGTGAGTGTTAGAAAGCACTAACATAACAAAAGCATAGAACAAAGTGCTTGTATGAATGGGTGAATTAGGCACATTGTATAAAAGCGTTTGTGGTGCTTAGAGTAGAACCAGTCCAATTTGTAAAGGTGTTTTAGTGCTGTGGTTTTGTCGGTAACCAGATTGGGCTGGAAACAAAAGCATGTTAAATGCAGCTGCTCACATCTCAGGTGGGAGGAGCTAAAACATGAGGTGAGGATGTGCGAAATGAGAGAGGAGGACAGACTGAAAAGCACAATGACCTTAGGCATCGGCCCTTTAACACTTTAATAAATGAACTAAAGAAAACTAAGACTTGGGAGAAAATCGATTTTCCAGCAAGACAACAAGAAAAGTTCCTCAGAAATAGTTGACAGAGAACACGTCCAATCCCTGAGCAACCTGACAGAGCTTGGACCCTTTGAAGTGCTGTGATTGCTCCCAGAGGTGAATCTGCTAAATATGGACGTACGAGGCCTGAATATTTATGGAATCACTTCGTTAATCTTAGAGATTTTTAGTCATTGACAATATTTTGAAAAACTCTGTTTTCAGTATGACATAAAATAAACTTTATCAGGACATCCATGTTTAAAACAAACAAATTACTTTAACCATGATTTAATTTATTGACGTAATCAGGGTGAGACATACAGCTAGCAGTTACATAAGGCTGCTATAGTGCAGGATAGTGCTGTACTGACCTATTAAAGCCACAGCTGAACATCAGTCTGCTGGAATCACATCTGCTTCTTGTCCAGTTGTGTGAAGAACACAGACATATAGAAACTCTCTAGCACAACATTATGAGCTCAAACTTCTAAGTTTGCATTTATGATTTCCATTATTGCATTGACCCTCACAACTACTACATAGTAATGTAATAAATACAGATTACTATTACTATTATCACTACTCCTCTTCTTTTCCGAATAAATCTGTATATTTTCACTATTCATATGGTTGATCTAATTTTTGTCTATGTTAAGTCGTACTTGTGTGTTTGTGGACACACACAGAATTTCAGTCTGTGTGTGTGACAAAGAGGCAGACAGGAGCAACTAACATTTGGGAAATATTTGAAACTCTGATAAGCTAATGCTGTTTATGGGCTGTGTAAATGTGTGCATGTTGAAAGAGACTGTGCTGCTCTGACCCCTCCTCCTCCTTTCAGGGTGGAGCCTGCTGGAGTCCGATGGTTGAGACCAGGTCTGAGGAAGTGTAAGTGTGTTTTTAATGGGATTCATGAAAACAAAGCAGCACACATTCAACCATCTTCATCATGTCAGGAGTCATCATCAAAGTGTCAATCAATGAACAGATGATGGATCAATAACTGCAGCTGGATTGTGTTTGTTCTCTCCATCAGATTCCTGTCAACTCACAATCGACACAAACACAGTGAGCACAGACCTCCAACTGTCTGACAACAACAGGAAGGTGACACGTGATGGGTGGGAGGTTCAGTCATATCCTGATCATCCAGACAGATTTGATGGTTCTTTTCAGCTGCTGTGTAGAAATGGTCTGACTGGTCGCTGTTACTGGGAGGTCGAGTGGAGAGGGGGTGTTTCTATATCAGTGAGTTACAGAAGCATCAGAAGGAAAGGAGGAAGTAAAGACTGTTGGTTTGGATGCAATGATCAGTCCTGGAGTCTCCACTGCTCTTATGATGGTCGTTGTTCTGTCTGGCACAATAACAGAGAAACATCCATCTCCTCCTCCTCCTCCTCCTCTGTCTCTAACAGAGCAGCAGTGTATGTGGACTGTCCTGCTGGCACTCTGTCCTTCTACAGAGTCTCCTCTGACACTCTGATCCACCTCCACACCTTCAACACCACATTCACTCAAACTCTTTATCCTGGGTTTGGGGTAGGGCTCTTACCTATGTTAGGTGGTGTAAAATGCTATTTCAAGTCCTCAGTGTCCCTGTGCTGAGTGTAAAGAGTGTCTCCTGTTAGAGAAACACTCTGACTGTTGAACAGATAGTTCAGTCTGTACATGTCTGTCTCTTTCACTCACAAACACTTTTTCACATTCATGGATTCAATCAGTTGATGTTTGAAACTCTTCTCAATGATTCCTTGTAAACTTCTTCCTCTTCAGTCCTTTAAAGATGGAAGCTCCCATTATTCCAGGATCCACATGTTGTTTTCTGTCTTTTCCACCCAAAGCTTCACAGTGAATCTCAGTATGTTGTGTTTCTCTGAAGCTCAGTTCACAACCAGCTCCTCTGCATTTTCAACAAGTCTGAGCTCATTAAAATAATCCAAATGTTTGATTTCTCTTTCTTAATGGGATGTTTCCAAACTCTCCACCTGCTCTTACTGTTTCACTCATTGTTGGAAGTTCATCATTTGAAAATGTTTCAGCCATATGAGCTGAAAATATTGGCTCAATAGATTTGAATGCAAGTCTAAGCAGAATATGATTGTGTTGAGGGATGATAATGCATGTGGCTTATCTAATAAACAGCAAAGGCTTCAATCCTCATGTGAAACTGGTCTTGTGTTTTTCCCATGTGAACAAGAACACGGTGCAGTATGTTGGCAACAGCTTGGTTATCAAAGTCTTAGAAACATGTAAATATGTGTGTATAGCACTGTATATGTTGTGTATCACTTTAGTTTGTATGAAACATGAAAACTGTCACAAAGGGTCCTGATGAAGAATCTGCTGGAATTTGGTGACAGACATTAGATTTACTTTGATGTCAAACTTTTGTAAGTTAGCTCACTAGAACTAGCAGACCAGCTAACTAGCAGACCAGCTAACTATCTTCATCATCATCTCCATCAGCCCTCACAATACTCCACCTTCATCAGCTTCATGTTCAGGAGCCTGGATGGACAGTAATTCTTTCCATGGGTTATGGTGGGACATTGAGAGCTGAAGTCAAACAGCAGTGAGAAATGAAAGACTGATTCATTTCTATTTAGTCTTGTGATGTGCAGCTTTGTTCAGAGCATTAAGGCCCAGCAAAGATTACTGAGGTCATAGAGTCACTGATGAAACCTGTGTGCTTATAGAAACTGAAACCAGATGAACCAGAATAGAAGGACATTAAAATGAAGTGTCAGCTGCACAAAGGCAAAGCTGTTCAGTTGTTGGTGTGAGTTATTTAAATGGAGGATGGAGTCAGACTTTAAGCTGCTGGACTCAGTCACTATATCCTGTTCTCCTCATAGAACCTGGATACACAGACTCACCTGTGACACAGTGACACACAGTGTGGCTACACACACATTAGAAAGTGGATCAGTCACACTTGTGCAATCATTTGTTGTGCTGGGCAACCATGAACACTTTGAATCACCATTAATGGCTTTGTTACAGCAACATGCAATCATGAGTTCAAAAGTAGTGTAATGTGTCCTTATGTTAATAGTACTGCAGTATAAGAAGTGCAACATTCAGTGTGCAGAAACAAATCAGGTGCTTTCTAACAGCAGTATTCCCTTTAACACAGCAGCAGTTCAAATATTTCTGTCAATCTGAGCTGAAACATGAATCTAATCAAATATCAAATCAAAGTTCTTTGCCTCTGACAGGACGTCAACATTTGATCTAGTTTGTTCCAAACAAAGTTCCCCTCAGAGTCCAGAGACACCATCATACACTGTTAGCCTTTGCAGTAATTTCCGTAGCTTAGTATTGCAAAATCAACAGTAAAAAACTCTAAAGGATGTTTGCAGTTTAGTACTGTAATTTGCAAGTAATTGTGGGAAAATTCCATGAGATTACATTATTTTTACGGTAACTCACTGTACCCATGGAAACAGCTGTAAAATACAGGAAATGTAACAACTGGTCATGTTACTGAGATTATACTATTACACCATCGGGATTTCTGTTGTTTTCTACTGTAGATCTAAGAGTAACTACTTAAATCCTCATTCAGAGTGTATTACCATAAAATGCAATTCATTGTGAGAGTAGTATCACATGTAAACTGCAATATGCAGCATCATTTTTAAGTTAAGGAGTATCCCTATTGATATCTCTATATACTAAAACAGGGGCCAATGTAGGTAACGTATACTTAGACTGATTTCCTTTCTATATGTTACATTTAAAGTAATGTTTAAAAGTTACTTCATTTAGCAGGGTGTAGCTTTTTTCTTTTCTTATTCTTTTTTATACTGGAACTTCATTGTTTCTGTATAAGGTGGTACTTTTAAGACACCTCTGCCTAACTACAGTGAACTAACCAGAAGTCTCGGAATATGCTCTGGTGGTCATTTTACACAAGTTCAGGTGTCACATCCATGAAACCTACACCACTAACCAGCATCAGTCCTACAACTTCACTCTCAAATTTAATAAATTCTGGGACAAGCAGAAACTGTATTTTTAGCGGTGCATTAATGCACTCTCCTTGTAGCACCACTTCATCTTGGTTCAGAAGAGATGTCCTGGATACACATGATAATGTAACACGGGTGTTTTTGTTTGTTCATGTTTAGCGCGTTGGGTTGTGTTTTTAAAGCCAATGTTACGTTTTTAAAGCGTGTTATGCGACAGGTGTGTGTAGCACTGGTTACACATCTCAGAGCAATAGTCGAGACCACACCTTTACCTGACGTACAACGTGACGTATGGCGCACACTTTCAAAACAACAATGGCGGATAGAAGATATTGATCGAGGCGGCTAATGCTCCTTTCGCTGGTTGCCAACCACCATTAAATAACAAGAAGAAGAAAATATTGATCTGCTTTTCTTAGTTTTGCACGTTTAAGACGCAATTCAAACTCAAACAAAGCTGCAAAGCAGGAGAACAACATGACCATCAACTGTTCTGTGCCACAGATCCAGTTCGCTGCAGCACAGAGTGATGATGAGATGGTGGAAGAACAACAGAGACAATTTACGGACCGTTAACATGTGGAACTTAGAAGTAGTCAGAGGTAACTGGATGGAGTTCAGTCAGGTTAAATGCACGGTTGATTGGATTATATCTGAAGATCGTATGCTATTCATGACAACTCTGCTAGACTCCAAATTTCTCGTCCATGCGGGAGTATCTCAAAAGTAAATGAAACAACTAAACTTAACACTTTTTCCCTAAAACGGACTGACATGGGAAACATTAAAGTTGGACTGACACCAGCTAATCAGTCTGAAGGTAAGTGTTTTTTCACTTATTGGAGAGAAGTCAGAAATGCGTTCTTATTACTGTTTGTTTTGACTTTTAAGCTACCCAGCCAGGTTATTTTCATTCAAATGCTAAGACAAAATATCAATATCTATGAATGTGGAGACTCAAAAGACTAGTTAGGTAATAGTTGCCGATGGATTTATGAGACTTGATAGAAAGTTGGACGTTTGCAACAGGTGAATTGGTGAACTACCGAGGTTGCGCCCAAATGCTTAAAGCTGTTAGCTGGTCAGTGTTTTCAGGTGTGCTTGTACTACCTGTACGGTGCGGAGTGCTGACCAAGTCATCTTAAACCCATTAAAGCGTCGAGCTCAAATATGTTTTCGTTTTTGTGCACTGCTCTCTCGTCTTTTGTCAGCACACATTTTCTGTTTATTGAAGCCTTTTGTTAATCATTTTGATCATGTAAAAACTGGGAATTGGTCTCTATTGACAATACTCTTATTTTTCTTTCTGGGTTTTTTTCATTTAGGAAAGGTAATTGGTCATTGAACTTTTTGCAACTATGTGTGTTTATAAATTATGTGGCTTCCGTGCACACAAATTTATATTGTTCATTTTGCATGTTAAAAGCCACAAACATGTAGCTAACTATAAGCTTTCTTGTGGAACCGAGAACTGTCCTGCCACGCTCAGAACATTTTCTGCCTTTCATTCACATATGCATAGGAATCACAGAACAAGAAGGGAGACCACTGAGGAGGAGTTTTATAAGTTCACTGGTGACCTCAGCTGTCAAGTTCCTGGATGTGGGTATGCTGCACGAAACTGTACAACTCTGTGCCCATCTCAGATTTCACATCAAAGATGGGAAAAGTATTATGTCCATTTGAAGATCGCTCTAAATACTTCAGTGTCCGAACATCATTTTCCAGCCGTATTTCTCGAAAACATAAGTAGACAGTTCAGCAGTCAAGGCATCAAGAAATTGGGGAATTTGCCATAATACAAGGACAGGACACAGTTAATCTATTAGGAGACAGTTGGCTTTGTGTAATTTAAAATGCAGGCTAAAATGCTCTTACCAACCAGCACTATACAGAGCATCATAGAGGAATTTCAGGATCTTCTCAGCTGTGCAATGCACGATGTTCTTGCAATACTGTCTGACAAACTCTTCATTTAATATTCCACAAGCAGAAGTGGACAAAATCAATAAAGAACTTTTTTCATAGAGGACTATATATATATCTGAGTAAACTACTACGTAAACTGCTTCTTGCATTTAAAGGAGGTTTGTGTAGGTTCTGTACAAATCGTAGACTTGAGTCCATGATTTGAAGGTCACTCATAGACTCATATGTCACTGATTAGCTTTTTTTTTCTTTCACTACTACACATGTACTTTGACAGTATAATATTGAAGAGCGTTTTGGGGCTCACATTGTCTGGTAGATACTTAACACAGAAAACATAAAAGTAGACACTAAATCTAACACCATTAACCTTTCATTGGTAGTGGTACAACTAAGGGTTTGAAATTGTGACATACTGTAAAATATATTGACTCAAGCTCTTTTCAATGCAAGACCTTGAGTTTGTAGTTCTTTTTGCAGTCCTGGGATTACTTAATGAATGCCTAAGTTGGGCTTTAATCTGCCTTAGACATGTAGACACAACTCTGTAGAAACACATAACAGACCTGAACCAAAGAAGCAATGTGTACAAGCAGGCAAAGACAAGTTTTGGAAGTATTTGTACAACACATGCCTCTGCAACAACTTTCCTGGAATTGATTAGGAAACTTTAACAGAGCTATTATCTATCTGTTATGTGTGTCAAATTTCCACAGAATAGTCTTGGTTGTCATCAGGTGATCTGTGAAAGCCATGGTGTATGATCACGCCATTTTCATAATCAACTACTCAGTAAATGACAGTGTCATGGCATGAATAATCCTTCAGATTTTACCAGTAGAAAAGTAAAACAATTACATCGTCTCATCAGGAGAACCTAAAAGACTCCTCTTATGGCTAGTCTTTGCACATAATAATCACAGAAGAAAAGAAAGGAATTGATTTTCAATTCCTCTTAATTTCAGGGACTTTCCAACGCCAAAAGAAAAACACGTTGGAGTTAAAACTAGATGCTTTTATTGGAATATACACTGATAAGCTTACTGTCCTGTCATTTTAAACCAGTCAAAATACATAAATAACATATTGTGATCATGCTGAAGACCACAGACAGCAGTCCAGGCGTCAGGTGGGATAAAGGAGCAGGAAACATCACCTGATAAAGAAAAAACAGACAGCAGACTGAATGAATGTAAGAAGGCTTCTTCATTGCACATTTTCCACCAATGTGTCTTTTTTTTATTTCATCAGAAGATTTTGCAGCTTTTCCACATTTTTGAGTTTCTTATGTCTAAATCACACTAAAAATAAAATTTCTGGACACTTAATACAGTTGTTATTAAAAGGCGACTAGCTCTCTACATCATTTTCTGTAAACATTTAAATGTTTAGTTCTGAATGTCATGTTTATTACCGCATTAATGTGACTTGCTGCATTGATATTTTCTGCAGGTACGAAGGAAGCAAGTCCCCATCACCTACTACACAAACCTCTTAATCTCCAATCTAATCCAGTTCAGCGGGCTGATCATCATTTTTTATCAAAAAACCCGTGAACTATTTCTCTATCGCTATGTTTCTCTTGGCATTTTGTGCTGTGCTGTGATTGCTAATATTAGCTTCAAGATGTGCATTGCTACTGAAAGGTATCGGTCTGTCTTTCTCTGTCTGTATTGCATTCAATCACATTCTCAAGCGTCCCTCTAAAGATAAATGTCCTCCTGTATTGACCAGTATGTCTGTCTTGTGTTGCAGGTGTTTGGTCATCACCCGTCCACAGTGGAAATGCAAAGGTTCTGTGCTGCTCTCTGTTCTGGTCTGGATCCTGTCTATTATCACTGAATTTGTTGTTGCATTCTTGAAATGATTTCATGCTCTGAGTTAATTTTTTTAACCTCGTCCCTTTTTTCCTGTTCGTCATCACTTTGGTTTGGACCCTCAAAACTCTGCCTGCTGTCACCTCAGTGCCCACTGAAGAAAAACAGAGAATTGTAGGAATCTTAGTTCTGTTGTTAGTTAATCACTGTCTGATATTCCTTCCTCTCATGATCTGTTATATCTTATCAATTTCACCTTATTTTCTCATTCCTATAATCTTCGTAAATTTATTTCTGTTCAATCCTTTCATGGCTGTGATTTTGGTTTTGTGATGCGGAAAGACCCCATCGACAATCAGCTGTTGTCTCTGTGCTGCTACACTGGTGGAGAAGTAGCTGCAGATAAAATGCTACAGCTTCAATGCTGCAGTGACTGTAACAGTACAGTGCTGTACACAGCACTGCAGCAGATGTAGCTGCACATAATCAGACAGGTGGTTGAATGTAACATAGAGAGAGAGACAAAAGGGAAGATTCTGTGAAAGAAGTAGATAAATTAAGCAAACATCAACCTTAATAAAAGTAGTGAAGTGGACATCTGAGCTTGATCTTCAGATATTCAGAAGCACTATTCTTATTAAAAGCTTCTTTGGTTATTAACCAGCTGAATTCAGTTAAACTGGGGAAGCAACAAGCATGTTTTGTTTATTGATTGCTTTGTTTACTGCTGAGCAGTCATGGTGGAACATTGCTTATAGTGTTTGCTGCTTCAGATTATTTTACTTTTTTAATGCATATTATTTTGTTTTGTAAACAGCCATTTACAAAAAACACCAGGTTGGTGTTGACAACCTGTAAGTGTTTTGTGTGTTTTTGTAAGCAGTTTTTAATTAAAATTCCCAATATTAGTATTTTTGTCTCAACATCACTAGATCTAAGAGCCTCTGTTGCATTTTGGTATGTTGCTTTGGTAATTAAACGATCTTAATGTAATCGTCCTATTTTCAAATATTCTTTGGTTGAGAGAGAGAGAAAGAGAGCAAGACTGAAGTGGATATTAATCTACTGGTGAGTAAAAACAGTTAAAAATGTGAGAAACAAATGAACATGATTTATTGATGTGCAGAATTTAGAGGTGTAAGGGTGGCGGTCAGACTCGTTCCGGTGGAGCAGAACCCCAGCGGTGATAGGGATTAGAGCAGCCCCCTTTTACTTGTATGGTGTAAATGCTGATTGGCCTGAAAAGGCAGGGAGAAAGATAATTTTTCTTAGATTGTTATTTAAGAAACAAAAATCCCTAAAAAAAAACCAACAACTCAAAACAAAGACAAACAAAACGTATTTAATCTCTCTCATGCTTCTAAAACTATGTTGTCCTTTCTGAACCTCATTCTGCCTTTCATTTTTCAGTGACATAATTTTTACCTCAATACCTGGACGATATTTACTGTTCTCTTTCTTAAAATTAAACTACAGAATGTTTTTTTTAATGTTATGGATATTTGGTTAACAATCACGAGAAACAGTCTTGTTTTTGCTTGACATAACGCTGCTTCAGCTTTTCCAGGATCAGGAAAACATTGCAGAGTTTGTATTTCACTTCACTCTGAACAATGATAGTAGATGAATATTAAAACTGCTCACTTATATCTGCAGTGATTTTGCTTTGAAGCTCAGTCAAATTTAAATGTGTCAGGGAATCTAAAACTGTGACTATGAGGTTGCAGAGGTTGCAGAGAGAGAAGTTTTGTTTTGTTTTTGTTTGTTCAATTTGTGCAATCTGTAGTAGGAACATTCTTCAATGTGAACAAAATGAAAAGCTATATGTTTTTTTTAAAAAGCCTGAAAATGTGTGTGTGTGCATTTTAATTTAACATAGAATAATGAAAATATATGAAATGGTTGATCTGAAACTTCACTTGTGACTTCCAGTTATAAAGATTTTGTGCAGAAACTTTGACTCAACCATTCTCTTCGCTTGTCAAATTGAGGGTTTATGAGGGGCTGGACCCTGTTCCAGCTGCCACAGGGTGAAAGTTGGTGTACACCCTGGAAAGGCCTACTGCACCTTAAGCTCTTTCACTTATCAGACACTCACTAAACAACGTGTAACACTTCTGTTCAAGCACAGTAACAGGCAAAACAACAATAAGCTCAGGTCCTCTACCAGAGGCCTGGGAGCTTGAGGGTCCTGCAGTATCTTAGCTGTTCCCAGGACTGCGCTCTTCTGGACAGAGATCTCCGATGTTGTTCCCGGGATCTGCTGGAGCCACTCGCCTAGCTTGGGAGTCACCGCACCTAGTGCTCCGAATACCACGGGGACCACCGTTACCTTCACCCTCCACATCCTCTCGAGCTCTTCTCTGAGCCCTTGGTATTTCTCCAGCTTCGTGTTCCTTCTTCCTGATATTGCTGTCATTCGAACCGCTACATCGATCACTACAGCCGTCTTCTTCTGTTTGTCTACCACCACTATGTCTGGTTGGTTAGCCACCACCATTTTGTCCGTCTGTATCTGGAAGTCCCACAGGATCCTAGCTCGGTCATTCTCCATCACCCTTGGGGGCATCTCCCATTTTGACCTCGGGACTTCCAGGTTATACTCGGCACAGATGTTCCTGTACACTATGCCGGCCACTTGGTTATGGTGTTCCATGTATGCCTTGCCTGCTAGCATCTTGCACCCTGCTGTTATGTGCTGGATTGTCTCTGGGGCATCTTTACACAGCCTGCACCTGGGGTCTTGCCTGGTGTGATAGACCCCAGCCTCTATGGATCTTGTGCTCAGAGCTTGTTCCTGTGCTGTCATGATTTATCCCCCCAAACTCCCACTCCCAAAGAGGGACAAAAGGACCCCCTGATGATCCTCTAATCACCTGAGCCAAGGTGTGAAAATGGGTGTGGGTCCCTATCAGCCAGGGTTTCAGTGAGCTCAGTGAAACCTGGCCCCAGGGGGGGTTTCACAATGACCCTGGCTGATTGGGACCCAGGCGATTAGAGGATCATCAGGGGGTCCTTTTGTCCCTCTTTGGGGGGATACTCCCACTGGGTTTAAATCTGGGACTCTCCGCCATTTGACCTTAGAACTGAAGAAGCTTCTCGGGTGAGAGGTGAAACGTCTTCAAGCAACTCAAAGAAGTCCAGACGCTTTTCTTTGCAAACTCCTTTGACTACGATGACCTGGATGACTGAGAACCTTCACAGACATAAAATGTGGATTATTACATGAAATTTCCCCTTGTGGGACTAATAAAGGTATATCAATCAATCAATCAATTAAATATTAGGTCTCTCTCCTCCAAGTCTCTGTTAGTACATGACTTAATAATTGATCAACAAATCGATTTACTCTGCTTTACAGAAACCTGGTTGCAGTCGGATGATTATGTTAGTTTTATGTTAGTTTAAATGAATCAACACCCCCGAGCCATTCTAACTACCAGAAACCTCGAAGCACAGGCCGAGGGGGCGGTGTGGCAGCAATTTTTCACACCAGACTATTAATCAATGATAGACCAAGACACTCCAGGGTCTTCATCAGAGCCACCGCCCTGTAGCTGTTGAGGTCACTGGAATGGTTTTTGAGAGCTGTGGGACTTTCCCCAGCCTCAGACTTAGGTTGAAGATGTGCTCCATCACCCCACACGGTTGATCTATGCAGGACCTGACAACCCTTGAGCTGATGCCATCTGGACCCACTGATTTCCTGGCTTTAATCCTCCTCAGTTCCTTTCAAACCTGGATGGTTGAGAGAGACAGGCTGGAGTAACATGTTGGATGTGTACTGGATGCTATGGTTGGAGATGAGTAGTACCAGGGTATGCGGAAGATGTGTGAAGTGGCTGAGGTGTCAGAAGTGGAACAGCAGCAGTAGGGGTGGGCTAGTGTGCAACAATTGCAACAAATATTGAAGACTGCATCCTGGATGAATCAAACCGGTTAAATAAATGAGTCAGTTCATTTGCCCACCTCCCATCCCCCATGGGCAGCGAGTTTTGATCTTTTTGGCCCGAGATGGTTTTAAGGCCTCTCCAGACTTCACTAACATTATTCTGCTGAAGCTGATTTTCCATCTTCTCCTTTTTGTGAAGCAGTCCGTTGGTTCACATTGAGGTCCAGCTGTAACTTGTAATTTCGACTGCTGAAATGAATCAAATCTTTTAAAACATAGTCACTCTACTGCATTTGAAAAAAAAAACAGACACACATTAACACTTCAGCTCAGGAGTGTCAATGCCCAGTCCTCGAGGGCCAGTGTCCTGAAACTTTTAAACATGTCCCTGCCACAACACACCAGAGTAAAATTATTAGGTCATTAGGAAAACTCTATAGTACTTGACTGCAAGCTGAGGTGGAATTTCAGCCCTTTAATTCTGTTAAGAGAAAATTATACATAGTGTGATCAGCTACATGAAATGTGCCCTTTTTAGGATCACTAAGCAAACCACATGTCTACGTGACATTTCATATAAACTCTTGTGTGATAAACTTATTTTAGCAACTAACAGCTTCCTCTGTTTTGAGAACATACAGATGTAGAAAAGGGGAACCTCAGCTCTGAGTTCTTGGAATAACTTTATCTTTGTACACACGTGTAACCAGCTTGTATAGATAAAGAACGCAGACAGTGACAGGGCGCGAGTCCGTGAGTGCCTCTCTGTGTACGAGCGCTCTGTGGCCACCCTTGCAAGTAAATCAACTGCAGTGTTTGTGTTTTCTGACTCATTTGTCTCAGCTGAAGAACTATTTGGGAGATTCTCAGAAATCCCCTGTCAAATTCATTTGTGTTTGACTAGGGACACATCAAAATGTTGCAGTACACCAGCCCTTGAGGAATGAAGCTTGACACAGCTGTTAGAACATAAGCCTGACATCCACTTAACCACAGCAAATACTAAATTTAGAGCAAACTTACCGCAACATGTTTCCTCAGGTTAGATGCTGAGTTTTTGTACGCTGAAATGTAGGTTTGCTTTTGCTCACACAGAAGACACCGCATCATATAGCTGTTCTTTTGTGTTGCTTTAAAGCTGAACATGCTTTGTGTCAAAGTCAAAGTCAGTTTTATTGTCATATACATATACATACATATACAATACAATACAACTTTATTTATATAGGACATTTAAAAAACACCAAAGTGCTTTACAATAGAAACAGGGAAATTAAGACATGATTAAATAAAAGACCAGTTACAAAGTATTACATAGCTCAGCAGGTTGAAGGCACTAATTATACAGGAATAAAAGGGAATATAAGAACAAACGTACTAAGAACAGATATAACTAAAAGATAAAGTACATCGATAAAAATGGGGCCAAATATAAAATAGGGACACTAACTAGATGGAAAAGCTAGGTTAAATAAGTGAGTTTTTTAAAGACGTTTAAAAGATGGGAAGGTTGTTCCGTCAAGAGCAAGACTCTACTCTTGCTCTTGACAAAGGCAATCGCACTTTTCTCCTCTCCTCCTCCTCTCCCTTAGCTTCCCTGCTTAGCCTCTTATGTCCTTGTCTAGTCTCGTGTTTTTTTGTATTACTTTCCCTGGAAAGTAAACCTAAAAGAGGAATTATGGATTGGATCAACTGGGCTTGGGTGAGCCTGAGTGCTGAAGATATCTAATTATTCGGAACCATGATAACAGGGTTCTGGCTGATCGGAGCTGGCTTGGCCCTGACTTATCGAAGAATTAAGAAAGCGGAACCGGCTGTTCAAACCCCCACAAGGCTGCCCGCTGGGATTGAAACGATGGGAAGAGGCGTGAGTTTCTCAAAAATGGGCTCATTGAGTGCAGCACGGATAAGATCTTGGAGAACCGCACGGCTGCTGTGAATACTCAGAATAAGATCTCTGAATGCAGACTGGATTACATCTCGGAAGGGCTAGCTCGGAATAACATCTGAGCAAATTGGATGACATCTCGGGGAGGCACACTGTTGTGAGCTCTCAGAATCGGCTCCTTGAACACAAGAATGACAACATCACAGAACATAGAGGCATGCTTTCTAGTACCAGTCATAAGGCGAACCGCAGCACTTTGGACAAGCTGAAGTCTATAAAGGAGAGCAGAGTGAAGACCAAAGTAGAAAGAATTACAGTAATCTAATGTAGAGGTCAAAAAAGCATGAATGAGCTTTTCAAAATCTTTATGAGGAACATAGTGCTTAGCCTTAAGGTGCAGTTGGTAAAAGCTAGATTTAATTACAGATTTAATTAAATTTAAATTGTTAAATTTAAAAGAGCTATGCAGCAAGTTGCACCCTTTATTGTTATTGAAACAATGTCAGGTTTTGATATTGAATCAATGTTGAAAGCTGACATTGATTCGACGTTATATTTTCTAATACTGTTGACATTGAAACAATGTCAGATTCTGATATTGAAACACTGTTGAACTATGATGTTGATTTTCCACCTCTTTCGCAGTTGCTTTTTGTTGAAACAAAAGTTAAATCATGACTGGAAATCTACCGTTCTTTATAGGTATTTTAACCAATGCTAAACTACTGCATGTTTCCATCAATACTTAAACCTATTTCTCTAATTCCTAATACCTAATTCTCTCCAGCAGGAAGAAGGTATGTAAACTCCTAGGCTGATAAACATGAAAGTCACCAGGGGAAAATCAGCAAACTGCCGCATTTGATTCCCAAAGAGCTATGAGGTGAAAATGTGATATGTCTTAGCATGGTGTGTCGTGTATCCTTTAAAAAAAAAGACAACATAGGGTCCTCGGCTGTACAAAGTGTACAACCCGAGGACAAAACAAGTTAAAGACCAAAGACTCCATCTCCAGATTAATCGGACATGAAAGTCTTGTTATTAAGAAAGACAAAGTAATATAGCAAAAACCGGACATAGGAAATGTGAAACGCACCCAGCACATCAATTGATCCCTTTATTGTTCACTTTAGGCTCATAAAACTACAATAAACGGTAAAACTTACCAAATATGCATCTGCACAGTGCTGTCTCTTTAAATGCCCTGTCTGGTCCTTGGCTTTTTTCCCTGCCCAATTGAGTACCGAGGCCAGCTCGTTTGGCATTGCGGTGGACTCGCACCTCCAGTGTGTTCCCTCCAATCAAGGCAAAGCGTCTCACCTATAGACACATTTAAAGAGATGGAATTAGCGTGTCTCATGTCTTAAATGTGTATGCAAGTGCTTGTTTGTTTGATCAACAGGCCGTTATGTATTTAAATCACATCTGACAGCTATTACACTACAATAGTTACAAAGTGTACATAACCTTTATATACTTACCATTGCCTTATTTGCCTCTTGTGATTGAAGAGCTGCCTCTGCATTGTTTAGCTCCTCAATGTTGTGCAAGGGCAAATCCAGAGGCAGTACCCCAGCATCTACAGATTCATCGCAGCAATTCAATTTAATTCAATTTTATTTATATAGCGCCAAATCACAACAAAAGTAGCCTCAAAGGCGCTTTATATTGTACAATAGATCAAACAATAATAAATACAGAGAAAACCCCAACAATCATATCATATGACCCCTATGAGCAAGCACTTTGGCGACAGTGGGAAGGAAAAACTCCCTTTAACAGGAAGAAACCTCCGGCAGAACCAGGCTCAGGGAGGCGGGGCCATCTGCTGCGACCGGTTGGGGTGAAGAAGGAAAACAGGATGAAAGACATGCTGTGGAAGAGAGACAGAGATTAATAACAGATATGATTCGATGCAGAGAGGTCTATTAACACATAGTGAGTGGCTGGAAAGGAAAAACTCAATGCATCATGGGAATCCCCGCAGCCTACGTCTATTGCAGCATAACTAAGGGAGGATTCAGGGTCACCTGGTCCAGCCCTAACTATATGCTTTAGCAAAAGGAAAGTTTGAAGCCTAATCTTGAAAGTAGAGATAGTGTCTGTCTCCCGAATCCAAACTGGAAGCTGGTTCCACAGAAGAGGGGCCTGAAAACTGAAGGCTCTGCCTCCCATTCTACTTTTAAATACTCTAGGAACAACAAGTAGGCCTGCAGTGTGAGAGCGAAGTGCTCTAATAGGGTGATATGGTACTACAAGGTCATTAAGATAAGATGGGGCCTGATTATTTAAGACCTTGTATGTGAGGAGCAGGATTTTGAATTCTGGATTTAACAGGAAGCCAATGAAAGGAAGCCAAAACAGGAGAAATCTGCTCTCTTTCTAGTCCCTGTCAGGACTCTTGCTGCAGCATTTTGGATTAGCTGAAGACTTTTCAGGGAGTTTTAGGACATCCTGATAATAATGAATTACAGTCGTCCAGCCTGGAAGTAATGAATGCATGAACTAGTTTTCAGCATCACTCTGAGACAGGATATTTCTAATTTTAGAGATGTTGCACAAATGGAAGAAAGCAGTCTTACATATTTGTTTAATATGTGCATTGAAGGACATGTCCTGGTCAGAAATGACTCCAAGGTTCCTCACAGCGTTACTGGAGGCCAAGGTAATGCCATCCAGAGTAAGAATCTGCTTAGATACCATATTTCTAAGATTTTCAGGGCCGAGTACAATAACCTCAGTTTGATCTGAATTAAGAAGCAGAAAGTTAGCGGCCATCCAGGTCTTTATGTCTTTAAGACATTCCTGCAGTTTAACTAATTGGTGTGTGTTACCTGGCTTCATGGATAGATAGAGCTGCGTATCATCTGCATAGCAGTGAAAATTTATGCTATGTCTTCTAATGATGCTGCCTAAGGGAAGCATGTATAATGTAAATAGAATTGGTCCTAGCACTGAACCCTGTGGAACACCATAATTGACCTTAGTGTGTGAAGAGGACTCTCCATTTACTTGAACAAATTGGAGTCTATTAGATAGATATGATACAAACCACTGCAGCGCAGTACCTGTAATACCTACAGCATGTTCTAATCGCTCTAATAGGATATTATGGTCAACAGTATCGAACGCAGCACTGAGGTCTAGCAGGACAAGCACAGAGATGAGTCCACTGTCAGAGGCCATAAGAAGATCATTTGTAACCTTCACTAAAGCTGTTTCTGTGCTGTGATGAGCTCTGAAACCTGACTGAAACTCTTCAAATAAGTCATTCCTCTGCAGATGATCTGTTAGCTGTTTGACAACTACTCTTTCAAGGATTTTTGATATAAAAAGGAAGGTTGGAGATTGGCCTGTAATTAGCTAAGACAGCTGGGTCTAGAGATGGCTTTTTAAGTAAAGGTTTAACTACAGCCACCTTGAAGGCCTGTGGTACATAGCCGATTATTAGAGATAGGTTGATCATATTTAAGATCGAAGAATTAATTAATGGCAGGACTTCTTTGAGCAGTTTTGTAGGAATGGGGTCTAAAAGACACGTTGATGGTTTGGAGGAAGTAATTATTGAAGTTAACTCAGAAAGATCAATTGGAGAAAAGAGTCTAACTTAACATCAATGGTACTAAAAGTAGCTGTAGATAATATTACATCTGTGGGACGATTATTGGTAATTTTTTCTCTAATGATAAGAATTTTATTTGTGAAGAAGTTCATGAAGTCATTACTAGTTAACGTTAAAGGGATTGTTGGCTCAGTAGAGCTCTGACTGTTTGTCAGCCTGGCTACAGTGCTGAAGAGAAACCTGGGGTTGTTCTTATTTTCTTCAATCAGTGATGAATAGTAAGATGTTCTGGCTTTGCGGAGGGCTTTCTTATAAAGCAGCAAACTATTTCTCCAGGCTAAATGATGATCCTCTAAATTTGTGACACGCCATTTCCTCTCCAGCTTACGAGTTATCTGCTTTAGGCTACGCGTTTGAGAATTATACCACGGAGTCAGGGACTTCTGATTTGAGGCCTTAGTTTTCACAGGAGCTACAGTATCCAGAGTCGCATGCGTAGTGAGAAGGTAAAATTATTAACAAGATAATCGACCTCTGTTGGAGTAAGCGTTCAGATAGCTGCTCTGCTCTATGTTGGTACAGGGCATTGAAGATGATAACAGTGGGTGGATTATATTCTTAAACTTAGTTACAGCACTTTCAGAAAGACATCTACTTTGATAAAGTCTACTCTCCATTGCTGTGTAATCAATTATTGTAAATGTTATCAGGAAATGATCAGACAGCAGAGGGTTTTCAGGAAACACTGTTAAATGTCCAGTTTCTATGCCATATGTTGAAACAAGATCTAGAGTGTGATTAAAGTGGTGGGTGGGTTCTTTTACATTTTGAGAGAAGCCAATTGAGTCTAATAACAGATTAAATGCCATGTTGAGGCTGTCATTTTAGCATCTACATGGATGTTAAAATCACCCACAATAATTATTTTATCTGAGCTGAGCACTAAATCAGATAAAAGTCTGAGAAATCAGAGAGAAACTCTGTGTAAGGCCCAGGTGGACGATAGATGATAACAAGTAAGACTGGTTTCTGAGTTTTACAGCTGGGGTGGACGAGGCTAAGCATCAGGCTTTCAAATGAATTAAAAGTCTGTCTTGGTCTTTCGTTAATTAATAGGCTGGTGTGAAAATTGCTGCCACACCGCCCCTCGGCCTGTGCTTCGAGGTTTCTGGTAGTTAGAATGACTCGGGGTGTTGATTCATTTAAACTAACATACTCATCCTGCTGCAACCAGGTTTCTGTAAGGCAGAGTAAATCGATTTGTTGATCAATTATTAAGTCATGTACTAACAGAGACTTGAGGAGAGAGACCTAATATTTAATAATCCACATTTCACTGTTTTACTCTTTGGTTCAGATGTGGATACTATATTGTTCTTTCTTTGTGATTTTCTATGTTGAAGTTGTTTGTTGCTGGTTTTTGGTTTGTTTTTGTCATTTTGGGAGCTGACACAGTCTCAATGGAGATGGGTTTTTGGGGGTAGCAGGAGGAGAGAAGCTGCAGAGAGGCGTGTAAGACTGCAACTCTGCTTCCTGGTCCCAACTCTGGATAGTCATATTTTGGGGGTTTAATAAATTGGTCCATATTTCTAGAAATGAGAGCTGCTCCATCCAAAGTGGGATGGATGCCGTCTCTCCTAACAAGACCAGGTTTCCTCCAGAAGGTTTGCCAATTATCTATGAAGCCCACATCGTTTCTGGGACACCACTCAGACAGCCAGCAATTTAAGGAGAACATGCGGCTAAACATGTCACTCCTGGTCTGATTGGGGAGGGACCAGAGAAAACTACAGAGTCCGACATTGTTTTGGCAAAGTTACACACCGATTCAATATTGATTTTAGTGACCTCCGATTGGCGTAACCGGGTGTCATTACTGCGGACGTGAATTATGATTTTACTGTATTTACGTTTACCCTTAGCCAGCAGTTTTAAATTTCCTTCAATGTCGCCAGCTCTGGCCCCTGGAAGGCAATTGACTATGGTTGCCGGTGTCTCTAGCTTCACATGTCTGAGAACAGAATCGCCAATTACCAGAGTTTGACCCCGGCGGTGTGTCGCCGAGTGGGGAAAAACGGTTAGACACATGAACAGGTTGGTGGTGTACCTGGGGCTTCAGTTTAAGACTATGCTTCCTCCTCACCGTCACCCAGCCGCCTCTTTCCCCAGCTGCTTGGGGTCTGCCGGGAACAGCTAGCGGGCCTCACGCTATCTTCGGCTGCACCAGCTACAGGGGCCTGGCTAGCTACGGGTGAATGAAGGGTGCGGCCGAGTCTCCAATTCAGTAATCCTGGCCTCCAGAGCTGCAAATATGCTACATTTGTTACAGGTATCATTACTGCTAAAGGAGGCCGAGGAGTAACTAAACATCTGACACAATGAGCAGGAAAGTGCAGGAGGGACAGGTGAAGTAGCCATGGTGCTAACGAGTCGGCTACGAGCTAAGCTAAGCTAGCGAAACAGTACACCCGAATCCATCATGCGACCACCGCCACAGCTCCCCTTGCGTCGGGGTCCTGAAAACCAAATAGCGGCCAGAACAATGGTCCCAGAAGTGGCCCTGGCTCATGGCCATGGCGACCCTCTCCCAATCCAGCTGCACCCAGTAAACAACAGTAGAGACCCTACTCACAAATGCAGGCAGAGGTAAACCTCTGCCCTGCTGCCAATCACACGCATTGTCTCCTACTGTTGCCGTTCCATGAGGTCAGGACTGGGTTGCCGTGTCACGCTGGCCATCTAACATTCACCTTCCAGTCTGGGGTCTCTCTCCTTCGGTGCTCAGCTAGCCTGCTTTTAAAAGGTCTTTACACAGCTGATAGGCCACCTCTGGACACACCCATGCCTCAGCAGGTGGTCCCTATCAGCTAATTTGTCCCATGTGTAGCCAGTCCACAGTGGATTAGAACCATGTCATGTAAAACACTAAAAACCATGCAATAGAAACAGAATAAAACCATGCAAATAACACGACACTCATAAATAAACACTAAAAATCAAAATAAAAACAATATACAAGATAAATACAGATTTCCACTGTGTGACATCCACGTCAAATACAGTTCAAAAATACATTGTTTGCAGACAAGGGTACATCATGTACATCTTAATAACTATAAACAGCCCTATAACTTCTCCTTTCTGTATCAGTTACCTTTTAAGGTGATAAACTTCAAGCTCCAGGCCCCCTAAAAGCTATTAATGGCCCCCCGTCATCAATCTCTAAGTAGACAAACTTACAGCAAGTCTCGGGAAGGAGCAGAAGACACTTGGGCCTTCGCTCAGGCCTGCTACTAGATTTAATATGTGTATTGTAAGCATGCATGCAATTAACCTGCTATGTTCTCATCTTCCCTCAACATGTATCATCTGGACACTCTCACCAGTGAAGCTTAAAACCCTCTTGGATGGAACCTCAACTCTAAACAAGCACAGATATGCATTGTGTATAAAATAAACTCAACCTGTGAATAGAAAGGTCACTGTGATAACAGACATATTCAATGCAATATAACCCTGTAAGAAATATTACTGATAAAAGAATACGGTAAAACATGTTATTAAGGCAGTCATCATAAGGCAGATTATATGATAGCAATACAAGAATCTCTAAATCCCAACAAAATACAATAAACCGGTGCATGCTCAATCTCTGACTGAAAGCGCTAATTCGTCATTCGGCTTTTGTCAGACTAAAGCGGGGGTAGGCAACCCTGGGCACGCGTGCCACAGCTGGCACGCGAAAGGTTAACTGATGGCACGACCATAGCTGGACTGGCCATCGGGCATACCGGGCATGTGCCCAATGGTCAATGGTGATTTCTCGTTTTTATGGGCCGATGATTTTTTTTTTTTTTTTTTTTTAGTGACGGTATAAACCATGAAAGCTGGTGGATTGGCCAGGTGCTGGCAGATGTGTAAAAATAACTCTGGCGGAGTTTATGGCGGAGTTTCCACAGAGTGGATGAGAGAAAGGGGAGGCAGGAGGAGGAGAGACCCGAGGCGGCCGCTGGTCCGAGTGTCAGGTGAATTGAACTTCAGGTAAGAAGTTATGACCTGCAGTCTATCTGGGTCAGATATAAACCAAGTTTAGGTGGAGTTTATTTTAGTTGTGCTGACTTTTTACAGTCAGTTACAATAACTCGTACTGCCTACTAGCTAGCATGACAGAGTTTCTATACAGCTGGGTGGGTGCTATGATGTTACTGATAGTGAACTGTATTTTGTTCATAAGGTTAGTTAGTAGAGTTTAGAGCAGGGCGATATGGCCAAAAATATTTATCACATACATTTGAAAATTAGCAATAACGATATAACTGACGATATAATTGATGCGAGACAAAATACAACTCCACAACATTACTAGCGCAAAAAGACAACCTTCCATTTATTTACACCTAAACAAGAAGCTGGTTTTTATGTGCATTAAAGCTATATAAACATTTAACAGTGCAAATGCAAATTCCTTGCTGAAAGTTTAACCAAAAGGCATTTCCAGTAGAAATGGGCTGACATATCCTGAGCATAACCATGTATAATATCCACTGAAGTTAAAAAGAGGTGCTTTGCAACATTAAACTGCAGTGTGCAGTACGTATTTTTCGGACCATAAGGTGCACGGGATTATAAGGCACATTAAGTGAAACAAAGCAGTCAGTCTTTATTAAACTCATTCTTCTTGCTTCCTCCACTTCTGTACCATTGATTCATTAATGCTGTATTCTATCACAGCTGCTCTATTCCCATGTTGTTGCAGTATATTAATGACTAACCTCATATTGTGGATGGATTATCTCAGTTGTTCTCCTGACTGAAGTTTGGTCCGTTTACAGCATCCTGCCATGCGATTGCATTTGTCTCTAACCATCAGGAACCTTAACGTTAACTTTTATAAGTGGAAAAGAGTTAGTGTTCGTCCTCCAGCTTCACTGTTTATGTTATGCTAACATAGCTGTGTCGCTAGCGATCACGTAGCACATCATTATATACCAGGTAGCCCAACTTCAGTAACCCTACAAAAGTCACTGCTGTTTAGTTTCCTGTCTTCATTTATGTTGGAAGTGATAGCAGAGCTGTACGTTTGAATTTTTTCAGAAATCTCTCAGTCAGAACCATTGACTGTAGAAAACATGGACGACGCCACAGCTCCCCAAAAATGAAGCCAAAACGTCTCTATCGCCCCCTGGTGTCTGGCTGCAGTATAGGTCATAAACCCCGCCTCCTCCATGTTAGCGGATGGGACTGGGGTCAGACTAAAATAAATTTATTCTCCTTAGATAATTTTTTTCCAAAGATTCTTTCTTTTGTTATCAATAGTTCTTATCACGCTGATTGATATCCAAGGGGTCTCCTTTCCCATAAGTTTGATTCTAATTCCTACCGCGGTGATGTTAAATTGGGGTGAAACGTCATCATAACAGCTTTGACTGGCAGCTGCAGTCACGGAGAAACTTGCGTATCTCTGTTCGGGAATAGCAGATAGAGCGTAGGCTCTGAGAGCAGGGCCAGCGTTTACGCTACGAAAACACGACCGAGTGTTTTAACCTGACAGCCTGAGGTGTTCTTCAGTAAACTGGACTACCCGACAGAAGGACCCGAGGCCCCGCTGCACTTTTTCGGTAAGTTAATCGTGTTTGTAAGCTAATCCGTAACTACCGTCCTTAGCTAGCTCCTGAGACCTAGCTAGCTAAGATGAGCACTCGGCTGTCAGGGTTCGTTCAGCTAATCTGTGCAGGTGAATGAATTTACTAAAGAAATCAAGAGAAACGTTCCGGGCTAATCAGTCACTAATTACTGTTACTGCACTTTTATTACAAGTATTATACTGTAAAAGCAACAGGCTGCACCCTGCGTCAGCTCCTGTGCAGAGCTGAATATTAAATATGTGCAAACAGCATGTTTTCAGTCTCTTGCCACATCTGTAAAGACAGTAACATCTTTTTTAAAAGCGTGTACTTAAGTAACTCCTCATTAATCAGAACTAAGGATTAAAGTACTGTAGTGTACTGTAATACTGAAAAAATGTAAGAGAAGAACTTCAGATCCTGAGTGTGTGAGGACAGAATAATCAGCTTTATTTCAGATTTGAGGGATAAAATTTATATCTGAGTTTGATGGTTCTGTTCTCTCTGCCCTCAGATTCAGACCTCAGCACCACCCAGTGACAGCAGACAGATCATCCAACATGTTAACTGCAAAATGAACTGATGACAACAGTACAAAGGTTAAAGTACCACATGTGCTGTAGTGAAAGCTGCAGCTTTATTGATAAAGTTAAAGACAAAAAAACAAAAGGATTAATCACTCATGTAACTGTGTCACTATATATCAGCATTAACAGGACCTCAGTTTGGTGTTTCACAAAGCTGCTGATCTCAGACCTGCACAGCTTCCATTTTAAACACTTGATGTACTCAGCTGCATGAAGAGCATATGAGATTTTCTCTGACACAATTAAATAAAACCTGATGAAGGTCAAAGGTCGTCACTTGTATGTTGAACTACAAACTTGTGATCTGGAGTTCTTTCACAGTTTTTTGCAGATAGTGTTATTTACCATAAAGTGATTCAGAGTTATTCATACCAGAGTAACCAGAGAGGATCATATATTTTTAAATATATAACTTTCTACAGGACTGAATATAATATCTTTATGTAAAAGTCCGGAGCCTCTGGGGAGTATCCGAGTATTTATAACATTACACAAACCAAAGGTCTCCATCACGGTGTTCATGAAATGCTGGGTTTATCCATCTCCTGGATCGGGCCTACGGAGGAGTGCTGAAGATTTCCCTGTGAGGGAGCTGCTGGTGAAGATCATGAGTCCTGCTTGATCAATGTGATGAGCTTCGGTCTTCCTGGTGTTTCTTAAATGAAGTCTCTCTCAGTGGGTCAACAGAACATCTGGCACAGGACAGCTGTGATGAAAGAAAGGGAAGAAGTTTCTCCAAACCTCTGGACCCAGGAAACCCAGCTTGGTCCTGGTGGTCTCCCTCACTAGTTTCTCTCCAGGGTGAATGTAGCTGTGGATATAATATGGACTCTATTATTAAATGAAAAGAACAAATTAGACTACATTACTGAGACGTTCTGCTGATGTTTTTAAAGTTTCCATGTTACCAGGCTGTAGAGGGCTCTGAAGATTTAAACAGTTTTAGATCCATTACACTCACAGTCTTATGTTAAAATCTCAAAGGACAGCATGATATTTTTGATATTAACAGTAACTCTGGGCCTCTGTAGAGTGTGCAGATGATCTCATCGCTGTCTAAAAATGGATAAAAACAAACATAAGAAGTGCTGAATCCTTCAATAACACAGACTATTAGAGTAGCAGGTGTGTAGCATCGCTGACTAGCTAGCAACAAGCCTCCAACACAGCGCGTATGCTAGCGGCTAATCTAGCTAACGAATTAGCAACAGAGTGATTTTAGAACTATAAGATGATAAGCTGTGTGTCTTTTTTATAACAGTGACATGGTTGTATTTACCTTAATTAAACGAGTTGTCAGTCGCGGTAAACCAGCAAAAGAACTCGAGCAGCCGGGCTACGTAAAAAGTGTAGGGGGGCGTGTTTGCGGTCACGTCCAGCGGGTGTGTGGGCGGGAGCGTTACACAGTCGCTCCACCTCAAGTCACTACTGCCCAGACTCTGGCTCCAAATTTGCAAGATGGCAGCCTCCACAAGCGGGATATTTTGGCTTCATTTTTACACAATGGTAGGAGGCGGAGTCGCGTCGTCCATGTTTTCTACAGTCAATGGTCAGAACATGCTATATCAGGGGTGGCCAACCCGCGGCTCTCGAGCCGCATGCGGCTCTTTGCCTGGTTTCATGCGGCTCTTACGTTCATATCAAAGTTTGTGTTTGTGTTTTGGGTATTTTTGTGTTGTTGTATTAAAATGTGCGCTGTCATTTCGCTTGAGTTCAATACGGTATTTTCATCAAATGCGCATGTGTGTGAGATGAAAATACCGCAAAGTTCCCAGTAGGAGCAAGTTCGCCCTTAAAATGGCAGGGAAAAAATGCACAGCAAAAAGAAAATATGAAGATGAACACAGGACGTTTTTAACAGAGTGGGAGAGTTTATATTTTTTTGTTGAACGCAATGGCAAGCCATTCTGCCTTATATGTCAGACGTCATTAGCGCATTTCAAAGCTTCAAAGCTTCAGCGCCACTTCAGCTCACTCCATGCTAACATCGACCAGGAATTTCCAAAAGGGACGTAACTTCGCAAGCACGAGTTGGCCACTTTGAAAAGTCAGGCAGAAAAGCAGATACAGTTTTTCCAAAAATTTACTTAAGCGGTCAGAGACCATAACGCCGCATCCTATCAGCTGGCTTGGAACATTGCACGGGCTAAAAAGCCATACAATGAAGGGGAGTTTGTTAAAAAATGCCTCAGTGACGTTGTTGAAATCTTGTCTCCTGAAAACGACAAATTAAAACGCATGGTATCAGACGTCCAACTGTCCCGCCACACTGTTGAACACAGAATATCGGACATTAACACGGCTATTGAATCACAGTTGCACTCTGACCTTCAAGCATGTGAGTACTTTAGTGTCGCATTGGATGAGAGTTGTGATATACAAGACAAGCCTCAGTTGGCAATATTTGCACGGTCTGTGTCAAACGATTGTGTGATCAAAGAAGAACTCCTGGATATTGTGCCATTAAAAGACAGAACCCGTGGGATAGATGTGAAAGAAACCATGATGGCTGC
Organism: Oreochromis aureus; assembly: GCF_013358895.1. NCBI lineage: Eukaryota > Metazoa > Chordata > Actinopteri > Cichliformes > Cichlidae > Oreochromis > Oreochromis aureus. The sequence continues at coordinate 114,739,509 of NC_052944.1, read as the reverse complement.
ATTTGAAAAAGCAAATCTGCCCATAACGAAATTAACTGCAATAGCCACGGATGGAGCACCAGCCATGATGGGATCTGTGAACGGGCTTGTGGGGCTGTGCAAAGCTGACCAAACTATTCCTGACTTTTGGAATTTCCACTGCATCATCCACATGGAGCAACTCGTGTCTAAATCATTGAATTTAGATAACGTCATGAAGCCTGTGATGGAAATCGTGAACTATATCCGCACACATGCGCTTAACCACAGGCAATTCAAGAATCTCATCGCTGAGCTGGACCAAGGGCTTCCAGGTGACCTGCCGCTGCACTGCACTGTGAGGTGGCTGTCAAAAGGCCAGGTACTCTCTCGCTTCTTTGAGCTTTTGGATGCCGTGAAACTGTTTATGGAGAGAGGAGGAAGGACTATCCCGAGCTCTCGGACCTCAAGTGGATTGTGGATCTGGCCTTTTTGGTCGACATGATGTGTCACTTGGACAGACTGAACCTGACCCTGCAGGGTAAGTTAAAAATGCTTCCTGACCTGGTGCAAAGTGTGTTTGCATTTGTCAACAAACTGAAGCTGTTCAAGACACATATTCAAAAGGGAGATTTAACGCATTTTCCCACTCTGCTAAAAGCCAGCGGGCAAGTCGCCAGCGCCGCCCTGAGTAAGCAAAGAGCCAGATATGCAACGCTGATTGAAAACTTGCACGAAAGCTTTGTGACCCGGTTACATGATCTAAAATTGAAAAGGCCACAGATTACGTTCCTCGTCGACCCATTTAATGCAGAGACCGGCTGTTTGAAAGTCCCGCTAGTCACAGATGAAGCTGCGGCTGAGTTGGAGCTGATCGATCTTTGTGAGGAGGACCAATTGAAACCTGCTGTAAGGGAAGGGACCATTGATTTCTGGAAAAGTGTGCCAATGGAAAAATACCCCAATGTCAAACGGGCTGCGCTTAAGATACTGTCAATGTTTGGGTCAACATACGTCTGTGAGTCTGTGTTTTCTACCCTAAAACATGTGAAATCAAAGCATCGATCTGTTCTGACTGACACTCATGTGAAAGAATTGCTTCGAGTGGCAACAACGGAATACAAGCCAGATTTGAAGAGGATTGTTCAAGGCAAGGAATGCCAGAAGTCCCACTAAACAACATGCATTGTAAAAGTAAATGCTATTGTAGATTATTATATTTTTGTTTGTGGACTTGGTTGAACTGAGAGTTTGTGTGTGTGAGACAGTGCACACAATGTTCATTGTTGAAAATGACTGGCCTGTGGTTTTAGTACTGTAGGAGTCCATTTCTGTCATTATCATGTTGGTGTGTGACAGTTACAATAAATCTGGCTAAGCAGAAATGTGTGTATTTTTTGTGCGTGTGTGTGTGAGAGAGAGAGGGAGGAAAGAATGGGTGATGTTCATGTGTGCCCATGCGTATGATGTGGCTCTTTGCGGTAACACAGTAAAAAAAAGTGGCTCTTGGTCTCTGACTGGTTGGCCACCCCTGGATTATAGGAACACATTTCAGTTCAGTGAAAACAGAAAATTTGTAAAGAAATGAAAGAAACATTTTCTGTTGGCAGCTTCTGTCCTGAAAATCCAAACACACTGACAGAATCACACTGATGTGTGCAGGAGCTACATCACGGAGTGCTTGCTAACAAATATTGCTGTAAATGCACTTGTGTCTTCAGCACTCGCAGAAAGAAGGTGTGAAAATTTAGCCGAAGGCAGCCATGACGTGATGTGCATCAGACAAATTGCAATTACAGAAAATCTTGAAATTCCACTAGAAAAGGTCTCTATAAGCTGCTGGGAGGAGTTTTACCAAATGAACTCAGCAGAATGTCTCATGACTGGAATCTGCTCCAAGGTTAATAAAGATCAACTATTTGTTTTTGTGGTTTGTATTTCTGTAAGTGGACCAGCTGTTTGGTTTGGCACAGCAGGGCTGAGCAGAAGTATCATCTGTGTGGAAAGACCACACAGATGCGATCTATTATTGTGCGATCTATTGTACAATATAAAGCGCCTTGAGGCGACTTTTGTTGTGATTTGGCGCTATATAAATAAAATTGAATTGAAATTGAATTGAATTGAACCATCAACACAAATATCAGCAGTTCTAAGGCCTGAAAGAAGAAAAACAATCTTTACAATCACTGACATGAAATGAGTCCATTCAACAACTTTTTTTAACTCGCTGTATCAAATGACCAAGTTGTGTGATGAAAGGCCAGCAGTGCTATGCACTACCAAGTAAATACATGAGCAGTATTGCTCATATCAATACTAATACTGCTCTATTTCACTTCTAATGGCAATATATGTATGTATATGTAGGGGAGAGCAGTGTGTCAGGATTTATGAGATGAATCATCATCATTGTGCAAATTCTAAACACATTTTAGTGACACTAAATCACTGTGATTTTTTAGAGCATAGAAACAAAGTATCCCATGACACTAGTATTGATCCGACACCAATACCAGCATTGGTATCGAGTCGTCCACCTTTAAGGTCGAATTCATGCCTTTATTGAACCACTAATTCCTGCCTGTTCAAATGAAGTTACTGCAGAAACCTTTAAAAGGAGCAACATTTCAGTCCCTCACTCTAACGGTGTGTTCACACCGAACGCGATAGAGGCGGCCAGAGCGTCAGGTTTACATGTAAAGTCAATGGAAAGAGCGCAATGACACGCGATTGCGCGTCCGGCGAAAATTCGGAGGCAGATTTGCGTCGCCAAAACGCCAAAACGCCTGAAACGCGTGTCAGTGTAGCGCGCGGGGCACGTTTGACTCGCGAAAAAAACCACGCGCTTGAATTTTTGTGTTGCATTTTGTGCATACGCGTGTTTCGCCTCTACTGCTTGAGTTGGAAAATCTGAACTCCAGCGTCAAATCGCGCCGCGACAACCAATCAGGAGCCTGGTGACGTGGCTGTGACCTAGGTCAAAGGGGCAGATCCAGCCAAAGCCCTTCATTCTTCAATGGAGGGAAGGCTAATCAACGCCGTAGCAAACAACCCGAAGCTGTACGACACCAGCTGCTTTGTGTACCGAGACAGGAATATAAAGGACCGAGCTTGGAGGAAGAAATGTGAAGAGATCGGGCAACCTGGTAAGTTCATTCCTTTCTCTTTTTACATTTTTCACTGACCCGGGGAAGCCGCACAAAAGCTAGCAAGCCACCGCTATTTTCCCACTGATGTACAAATACCGTTCTGCTTTTATGCATGTTGTCATATAGGAATATATTTTGTTTATTAATAAACAGCACACAGTGGTCCCCCTCATCCGTCGCTGCCTCGCTTTTTCGCTGATTTTTTTTTTTGCACAGTACAGCATTGCATTCTGCAGCCTGATTGACAAATCTCCTCCGTGCTGTGTCTCCTGCGCTTGTCAAATTTATCATGTTTTGTTTTGACAACCATCACATCCAAGAGATAAAACAGCACAAAAACACCCATAACTATGACCTTCATTCGGAAATAGACACCTGCACCGCGAGGGGAAAAGGCGCACGAAAGTGGCAGGCAGATGAAGACAAAACACGGCATAATAATACTTTTACGTTTTGCAATCTACAAAGGTTTGCACTCTGAGAAACAACTTGTGAGAACTGTGACTAATGTTCATGTGTGTGGGGAAAAAAGTGTATAAAGTGCGTGGCGAGGGGCTAGTTATTCTGACAACCCCTGCTGCAATAAATGAGGGACCACTGTATATACTTTCTCTATGACTATTGTATTCAACCTGTTAACATTTAATATTGTCTTGATAGAACCAACTGATTCTGCAGCAGAGCATCACCTGTTGCTTCTCCTGGCTCCCCAGTCCCTGAGCTCCTGCTGCTGCACCCACAGGTATGTAATTGTAGCATCAGATGTACAGCACGCACTGATAGCTTTTTACTCGGTGGGATTCCCTTGTGATCACCTTTACTAAATATGTACAACCAATCTGATTATATCCTGTTTTTTTTTGTTTTTTTTTTCAATGTTGAAATTAAAATCTAGCATCAGCCTTCTCATTTCTTTGTGTTTTGTGCTGTGTTTTACAGGCCCAGAGAGGAGGACAGCTCCGAGGCAGATGAGGGACTGGTCCCAGGACGGTCCATCGGCGGTGGAGCTGGCCATCCTGGAGTCCCTGAAGAGGCCACGCCAGTCTCCAATCGAGCATTTCCTCCTCGGCCTTGTTCCTGCTCTGGAGAGCAGCTGGGTCCTTTTTATTCCTGTCTTTCTGTAAATACTTATATTGTTGGCACACGACTTGACACATGTAGAATTTATTTCATATTATACTAATGACAAAATATACTAATACAGTGGGATGCAAAAGTTTGGGCAACCTTGTTAATAGCCAGTATTTTCCTGTATAAATCGTTGGTTGTTACAATAAAAAATGTCAGTTAAATATATCATACAGGAGACACACACAGTGATATTTGAGAAGTAAAAAGAAGTTTACTGGATTTACAGAAAGTGTGCAATAATTGTTTAAACAAAATCAAGCAGGTGCATAAATTTGGGCACCACAAAAAAAGCAATGAAATAAATATTTAGTGTTTATCTGTCACGGGTTGCTAGAGGATCCACTCGCAGGACTCCTGGGTAGCGTTCACACAGAGATAGTTTATTACAAATCTTCACCGAGTGTATGTACAGACAGTGCGGGGTTAGTGCTATATACAAGACGTGAGGGGCAGGGGTCCAGGGCTCCAGGGAAAACGGGGAAACCACACTCGCGCTTCCAAACAGCCTCTCTCCTCTCCACTAACGACCTGTCACTCCTTCCACATACCACACGGGGAAACACGGGAACGGGTCCGGGGAATCTAGGAACACAGAAACACGTTAAGTCTCAGAGACAGAGGCACAGGGAACTTGAGCTGGGTGTGTACTGACGGAAGTCTTCACAATAATCCAGCGTTGAACAGCTGATCTCCTCCTTCTGATATACCAGCTGGACTGATGAGGCCCAGGTGTGCGCAATCCAAGAAGGCGTGGACCAAGGGCGTGAACCCGCCATGAGTTCCGCCCTGGCAAAACAGGGGAGAGAGGGGGAGAGAGGAAAAAAGAGGAGAGGAGGGGGGCTAGGAGTGGAGTGATGCTGTTCAGCGCCTTGCCGATCCCGCTGGCCGTGACAATATCAATGTGTGTGTCTCCTATATGATATATGGGGTGCCTTGGTCTGGACGTGCTTCCCATCCAGAGCTCCACAGCAGAAAGGGAAGTTCCAGCGCTCCTGGAATCCCTCTGTGATGGACCGCCAGTCTCCAGGTGAAGGCACAGCCATGAAGTCCGCCACTAGACAGTCCCAGATGGCCGTCGCTACCTGGGGGGTGATCTGGCACACCGTGGACACACCGACTCTGAAACTGAACACGATGGTCCTGAAGGAGTCCCCGGTGCCAAGGAACCTGGACAAAATTATTCAAAATTAGTATTATGTGTACTGCAGTTACAAAATACATTATTCAAATTCCAAAATACTTTTGTGATGTCAGATTTAAATTACAAAACATAAATCTTACATAAAACATTATGTAATTATAAGGATAATTGCATAATATATATTACATATAATATAAAACAGTTGTGTTTTGTTTAACTTTAACATATCATAATTTGATTGGTAGCAACTGAAACGTACCCCATCACACAGGCTCCAACCACCTGGCACAAACCGAGAGATAAACCAAACCACAACATTTTTCAGCCATTATTTTAACCCTAAAAACCTTAAATGTGTGGCCTCCTTTGTGTTTGTGATCAACAGGCATCACAGTTGTTTGGTGTGAGTGTGTGTGTGTGTCCTTCTCAGGTTTTAGCAGGATAAAGAGAGTTACTCATTGTAGCTGTCAGTCCGTGTGTGTATTCAAATCCTCTGTTTCCACTCGTTCACTGTCGTGTCATTGATGTTGTTCTTGTCGCTGTTAGGTTGTCCTATGTTCAGTTCCATCAGGTTAGTCAGTCAGTTGTCAGTCAGTCGTCCAGCCAGCCAGCCAGCCAGTCATTTCCTACTTCTGTTCTGTTCTGCTCACTCTGTCTACAATAAACACCAACCTTCACCCACCTGTGAGTCCAGCGCTTGGTTCCTCCTTCCCTCATCCGCACTGCAACCCCTGACAGAATGACACGACCTGTGCCAAGAAGACACGCTGTTGACCCAGCGGACTCGGACCTTTTTGAGCGGCAGGAGGCAACGCTCTCCTTGTGGGCGGAAAAGCTTAAGGAGAGACAGCGGCTCTTCGCGGAGCGAGAGCACGTCTTCGAGGGTATTCGCTTGGCTCTGGGTGGGCCTCAGAGACGGCGCGTTCACCCGCCTGCTACCTCCAATGCACCGGAGCATCTGCCGCGGAGAGTGGGCGTTTCACGCCGCGCTTCGGCGGCTCCCTCTCTCGCGGGTCCGCTCCTGCTCACACGCCACCTGCCTTATTCACCGGACCTTCAACCTCGCCATGGCACAGCGGCGCAGCTGTGTACCCCGTCCGCTGCCTCTTCCCCGAGAAAGCGGAGCACACGCCGCCTTAACATGGACTATATTCGTTCCAGTGACTGTTTTCCACCCTCCTCATTTGATTCTTCACCTAAAATAAATAATAGACTCACCTCTGATTCATGGGGAGTTTCCCTTCTAGACGATGATGTGGACTGGGAAGATTTTTTCTGCTCTGCTCCCCCAAAGACTGTTCAGTTAAAGACTGTAAATAGTGGTGGCAGAAGGACCAGAATAATCCCTGATAAACGTGTCAGTATCACACACCCAGTCACTATTTCCACCCCTATCAGTCAGCCTACACCCATCACTCAGCCATTTCAATTCAATTCAATTCAATTCAATTTTATTTATATAGCGCCAAATCACAACAAAAGTCGCCTCCGGCAGAACCAGGCTCAGGGAGGGGCGGGGCCATCTGCTGCGACTGGTTGGGGTGAAAGAAGGAAAACAGGATAAAGACATGCTGTGGAAGAGAGACAGAGATTAATAACAGATATGATTCGATGCAGAGAGGTCTGTTAACACATAGTGAGTGAGAAAGGTGACTGGAAAGGAAAAACTCAATGCATCATGGGAATCCCCGGCAGCCTACGTCTATTGCAGCATAACTAAGGGAGGATTCAGCGTCACCTGGTCCAGCCCTAACTATATAGCAAAAAGGAAAGTTTGAAGCCTAATCTTGAAAGTAGAGATAGTGTCTGTCTCCTGAATCCAAACTGGAAGCTGGTTCCACAGAAGAGGGGCCTGAAAACTGAAGGCTCTCCCTCCCATTCTACTTTTAAATACTCTAGGAACAACAAGTAGGCCTGCAGAGCGAGAGTGAAGTGCTCTAATAGGGTGATATGGTACTACAAGGTCATTAAGATAAGATGGGGCCTGATTATTTAAGACCTTGTATGTGAGGAGCAGGATTTTGAATTCAATTCTGGATTTAACAGGAAGCCAATGAAGGAAGCCAAAACAGGAGAAATCTGTCTCTCTTTCTAGTCCCTGTCAGGACTCTTGCTGCAGCATTTTGGATCAGCTGAAGGCTTTTCAGTGAGTTTTTAGGACATCCTGATAATAATGAATTACAGTAGTCCAGCCTGGAAGTAATAAATGCATGAACTAGTTTTTCAGCATCACTCTGAGACAGGATATTTCTAACTTTAGAGATGTTGCACAAATGGAAGAAAACAGTCTTACATGTTTGTTTAATATGTGCGTTGAAGGACATGTCCTGGTCAAAAATGACTTCAAGGTTCCTCACAGCATTACTGGAGGCCAAGGTAATGCCATCCAGAGTAAGAGTCTGAATCTCAGATTCACTCCGACAGAGCCCACTGTGTTCTCTGTGAGTGGGAAGGTTTCCAGGTGACATACCTGATGTGAGCACCTGTTTGTGGGCAGGAACTCAAGTTTCTGAGAACAGAGTAGTTAAATCAGAAAGGTGAGTCAGTTTAATGAGTGACAGCTTCATGTTTGTTCCTTTGGTACAAACCACAGGTTCAGATGCTGATTTCACAGGAAACAGCATGAATGAAGGTCACCTCCCTCTGGGAGAAGCTTCTCTGGAACTTGGTGTCTGTTCATGTCTGAACATGAGTGTATTCACAGCCTTTTTTTTCTTTGTAGGACTCTGTGAGTCCAACATCATCATGGCTCAGTGCAGGTTAACCTGTCACCATCTTTTCAGTGACAGGCTGCAGAGATTTCAGCAGGATATGATGGAAGCAGCTCAAAGCAAAGGAAAGCAGCTCCCTGCAGAGCAGAAACCACTCTAGCAGTGCCACTCATTATAGTTTAAGTCCATCATGGGCTCACTGCTCCCTACATTACATCATGAAGGCTGATGAAGCTCAGGTCAGACCCTCCTGACTGCTCTCTCAGCCTGCCTCCTCACAAGAACCACTGGTCGGTCTCCTGCTTGAGCCCTTCAGCTGTTGGAGTCTTTACCAGAAGACCTGAGCTCTGAAAACCTGCTGTCGTAATCCCTCCTCACACTGAGCTTAGATGCAGGACTTGGTTACTGGAATAAAGATATCTGCCCATTTATTTCCATTTATTGGATCTATATCTTCTCTTATTGTATTTATCCAGATTATTGACAGAGGTTTGGTCCTGTGTTTCATTGAACTGTTTTTAATCTTTTTTGTGCTTTTGTCTTCTGACTGAATGACCCCTGAATGACCTCTGCTAGAAGACATAGGCCTGTTTGATCCTCATTCATAGGTGAAGGCAGTGGGACGTGTCATGGATCTGTGCGTGTGTATAACCTTCAGGATACAACGCTGACGAGGAAAACTCGTCCACACACAGTCATTGTCTTGTGTGAATAGCTAGCTTAGCTTGTAGCCAGGTTGTTAGCACCGCAGCTTCTCCATCTGTCCCTTCTGCACTTTCATGCTCAGTATGTCCGATTACTCCAAAATGGATTCAATTTATTTTCACCTCAAAGTCCTACAAACAACACCCCATAATGAAAAAATGAAATTCTATTAAGCTTTTATTAAAATTCAAAAATGGAAATATAACATATGTAAGCATTCGCTGCCTTTGCCATCAGACTCAAAGCTGTGCGTTTTGTTTCACCTGATCATCTGTAATATGTTTCTGCCACTGACTGGAGTCCACCTGAGCTCAATTCAGTTGAATGGACACGGTTTGGACAGGGACGCTCCCGTCTATAGGTGACAGTCATCATGTCAGAGCACAAACTAGACCTTGAAGTCCAAGGAGTTGTGTGCAAACCTCTGAGACAGGATTGTACTGAGGCCCAGATGTGGGGGAGGGACCAGAAGAAAGGGTGATATTGGCTCTGATATGATTATTATCATATTATTAACAAGGGAGGAAAGTTCTCACTGTTCAGTCGAGTGAACAGTTAGAGCAGGAGATGTCGGTGTGATAAAGTTCCTAACTGTGCCAAATAAACTGGTACAGATTAAACGTGAAACACAGTCTTCCCTCATCTTTGATGATATTATTAAAAGGATGTAAGAGCTCTCTGAGACGACTATGTGGATTTGCACAAACGTTCCACTTTCAGACTGAATGCTGTCATTGATCCGGGGTGAGGGATTAGCAGATCGCTGGTTAAAAGGAGCCACTCAGACCACTAAATGAATGCAGTTTACATCTCTGTTCAGGAAAAAGCACCATCAGGGGTAAAGACAGCAGAAAATCTGCTCAGTGATCAAAGAGGTTGTTAAAGTGAATTGTTAAATGTTGTCATTTTTATGCTTACCACCTCTACATTGTTTCAAACTCTGTGTTCAAGGACATTCCTTTGTCCCCCTCCCCAGCCTCTCGAAGTTCTGGGGGGAGGCTGTAGTGTTTTATCACAAGCACATCCTTGTGAAGGTTTGTTTGATGTTGCTTCCCACCCTCCTGCTTTAATGACTCATTATTCAACAGAAATCATCCATCTTGACACCATCTTCAGTTAGTATGTCAACATGAAGTCCTGTTTGTTAAAAACTCCCTTTTAACAGGTGAGGGGTGGAAGACAGGACAAAGACAGGTTATGGACGCGAGCCAGAGATTAATAATAACTAATGAAAAAACGCAGAGAGGTGTATAAACGCATATACTCAAAACAATTTGCTGTGTGCTTGAGAAGTTTAGCTGTAGTAGAGCTAACATAGACTTAGATATTTTGCCCTGTATGTCTGCAGGGACCTGGCTAACTACCAGATTGGTTTCGGTGGTGCAGAGCTGGATCTCCATTTCTCTGAGCCGGGCAAAGCAACAAAAACCACATTAATTACAGATACTTGCATAGTGAACTATACATTTGGAATTCCTTTTTAATATACAGGAATAATATTCAGGGATCTGATCACTGCAGGACCAAAAAGACATCAAGGGTGGAGCATGTGGGGTCAGCTGTGGTCCTCCATGGTGGAGCTCAGCGATCACTCTGATAGAGCCCACTGTGTTCTCTGTGAGTGGGAAAGTTTCCAGCTGACACACCTGCTGTGATCACCTGTTTGTGGGCAGAAAGTCAAGTTTCTGCTGAACAGATTAATTAAATCAGAAAGGTGAGTCAGGCTAATGAGTGACAGCTTCATGTTTGTTCCTTTGGTACAAACCACAGGTTCAGATGCTGATTTCACAGGAAACAGCATGAATGAAGGTCACCTGCCTCTGGGGAGAAGCTTCTCTGGGACGTGGTGTCTGTGCATGTCTGAACATGAGTGTGTTCACAGCCTGTTTTCCTTTGTAGGACTCTGTGAGTCCAACATTATCATGGCTCAGTGTAGGGATGGGTATTGATAAGATTTTCACGATTCCGATTCCATTTTCGATTCTATTTAACGATTCGATTCTTTATCGATTCGTATTTTTAAAAAAGGAGAACACTAAGGTCAATTAGCTTAGAACTTTGTTTTATATCTTCTCTTTGAACAAGATAGAAATTTAGGAGTAACATGGCCTTACAAACCCAACAGTGAGATCTTAAGAGATCCACAGCCTATGGCTCTTCAATGGGGTGTCACAGGGTCCCCGGGAAATAAAATTGTAAATGTAAAACAATAAAATAAATATTCTTCTGTAGCAATAACAAAGTATAACATAAATTATTCTGTAGCAATTACACAAGAATATCCAGTAATGTCCCTGCCTACAATTAAACACATTCACTTAATGAAAATCGGGGGCATCTGCTGTGGCAAATGGGTGCAAGCCTTTGACCACAAACTTAGTCACTGCTCGGTGACATTCGTCTATCCTGGCCTGAAAGGAGACGCTACCGGTAGACTGCAGAGAGAACTGCCAGCATCTGAGCCAGCCAGACTCTGCCTGTCATCATGGTCACCTAAATGCTGTTGTCATCCGTTCTCGTAAAGTATAACCAAACTTTTGAGTGTTTGAGCCGCTTAGGCGCCGTGCTTCCTGCCAGGTAAATGACACTCCGCAACGTGGTGACGTCATTCGGGGCGACTGGAATCGATAAGGGAATCGTTTGCAAAAATGGCAAACGATTCCAAGGAATTGAAACAGTGGGAACCGGTTCTCAACAAGAACCGGGTTTCGATACCCATCCATAGCTCAGTGCAGGTTAACCTGTCACCATCTTTTCAGTGACAGGCTGCAGAGATTTCAGAAGGAATCATAAAAGCTTCCTGCTTTTATGATTCTTTTGGTGAGCAGGAGGTCACACACACACACACACACACACACACACACACACACACACACACACACACACACACGTTCTTGCACATGCATACAGGTGCTTACACATACACACACATAGTGCCTTGTCTTTGTAACCAAGGGGGGGTTTACGGTGGGAGGTGCTTTTGCTGTGATGTGTATTGTAACTGTCATGTCAATAAAAAGGCTACGAGGAAGCTGCTCTTTGAAGGATTTGGACAGATGATGAGCATGGGCTTGTGGAAACACAGACCCAACAGAGGTAATTACAAAGGATTCACATCAGGAGGTGAATGAATCTGCATGTGGTCAGAAATAAACCGTCCTGAGAATAAAGAGAGTCGATGTTCAGGCCCAGAGTAAAGATGTGAAACATCCCTGTAGCGAGTGGATCCTGAAACATGCCGGCTAAAACAAACAGATCCCATCAGACAGATGAATCTCTCTGCAGGTTCATCTGTAGCATCATCTGAGAATGAAAACCAGCCACAAGAAGAGCTTTGAGCCCTGCTGCAGGTCACTGTGAATCAGCACAGATGGAAACATGAAGCTGCCACTCAGTAACATGATCCATTCATCTGCCTGATTCTTCTCTTCCTCCAGAATCTGTTTTCATCAACAGAAACTCGAGTTCCTGCCACACACTGGGAGGTGAGCGTGTAACCATGAAGTCCTGTTTCCACTCGTCCTCCTGGCAGTGGGCAGTAATCGCTCCGATGAGTTTGTCTAACAGCAGCAGCAGAGAGCCCATCAGCTGACACAGGAGGAAACGTTCCCACAGAGAGCGCAGTGACGTCTATCAGAGTGAAGCTGGAGACTCCTGAGAGTCATCAGGAAAAACATGTGTGACACAAAATCAGCTGCAAAGAAAAAACATTTTTATATCTGAAGGATAAAAATCTGAACCGACAGATTAAAGAGGCCACGGCGCTCTCTCTGCTTTTACATCACAGATCATGGCTTTGATTCATAACACACATGCTACACATCACACATCCAAATCATTGGATCCAGGTGTTCCAGGTGTATAAAATCAGCACCTAGACATGCAGACTGCTTCTACACACATGTATCAAAGACCGGTCAGTGACGAGGAGCCGAGGCGCACACAGGCAGGTTTCAGGACGAGACGCCGTGTTATTCACAGCTGCAGCAACAACAATAACAGTGACGACGATCTTGATACTGAGGTGACCTTTCTGTCGAGGTGACTCCAGCTCCTTCTCGGACCCAGCATGATACTAGGGAGAGGATGATGAGGTAAATAGTCCCGACTGCCCTGCCAGCCAGAGTCCTATACTTCAGGTTCCTGGGGATTAACATCAGTGAAGATCTGAGCTGAATAAGTCAAGTGGATGTGATCACAAAAGCAGCGAGACAGCGGCTCCTCTTTCCACGGAGGCTGAGGTGGTTTGTCCTGGACCCCAGAATATTGACCAACTTCTACTGATGGTCAGACCAGCACCAGGTCCGAGCTGCCAGCCATCCAGGACCTCTACAGGCAGCGCTGCAGGAGGACGGCCCAGAGGATCCTCTCTGGTCCCAGCAACACAGCCTCACACTCTTCATGTGGTACAGGAGCGTCCACACCCACAGCAGCAGATTCAGGGACAGTTTCTAAACCATCAGGATACTGACCTGCTGAAATATTGGACAGTTTATATTACACACTGTACATGTATATATCACTGACTCTGCACTACAGTGGCTACAGTATTTTTAGTAATCTGTATTTATTTATTTTACTCTTTTTTTATATATTTTTTTTATTTATATTTGTCTAATGTTTGTCTAACTATTACTGTAGTTGTGTGCAATTTAGATGTTTTTTCTTTAACGTTGAGGAGGCTCTGAGCCTAAGAATTTAATTGCCAAATAAAAACTGAAACGTCTTTAATGACTGTGTGTAGTGATGTTTTTAAAGATGTCATATAAATGATCTTCTCTTGTATCGTGACCCAGAACAACCTGACTCAAGAAGCCACAGTGGATTCTGTGGAACAGAGAAATAAAACCATTGGGTGGGTCAGTGTTTTGGGTAATTCAGTTGATTATTTATTGGGTAATTCAGTTGGTTCATTATTTGCATGTAATTCCAACCAAAACCACACCCACAGTGATTTCATAATCCTTCTGCTCCTGTCGTGTACATAAAGGCAGGAGTTTCTGTCAGAGATCAGCAGTGTTCAGCCGTCCAGAAGACTTCATCCAGCCACACAGCGTCTCTGCACACTCGTAAGTCTACAACCACTCGCTCTGCATCTGTTTTATTTCACTCTGCTGTAAAATGTCGCCCTGCACGTGAGCCTCTTATTAACATTTTCTCATTGAAACAGTCATCTTCATGTTTTCCAGAATACCATTTAATTCACAATTCTTTTATTTCATAGAGGTGCTGCAGGTATTATTAATGATGCCATTACAAATGTACTGCAGAATTATTGTTATTAGTTAGTCTTTTAAGCCCATTGCTGATTTCTCTCCATTTTTGTCTCTGTGTGTTTCCTTTAACTTTGTTAATGCAGGAACTCAAAATGCCCGAGTACATCACTGAACTCCAAGTGTCTCTGAATAAATCTCAAGAGGATTTGTTCCGTGGGCAACACTACAGCAAAAGTCCTGTTAATCTGAACAAAGGGGCCAGAGGAAACACCATCTACCTTTGGTACAAGAAAGGCACGAGCCCAGGAATCACCAACATTCAGTTTTCATTCAGCGAAATGATGACCAAGGGCCTGATCGAAGCAGGGTATGAAAAGATCGATAAAAACCTCAATGAAGGAGCAGGTGGAGACAAAGTCTACCTGTGGTACTCCAAGTCTGCCAAGAATGTTCCCATTGCGAACATTGATGTCACTGAAGACGCAGATGCTGAAGCTCAGAAGTTTAAAGATGGCTGGGAGAGACTGGCCTGTGACCTGAACCGCAATGCTGGAGGAAAACACATCTACATGTGGGTGCAGAGGGAGAAACAAACCTACATCTCTGAGATCAAGACCACTATTAACTGCAGTGGAGATAAGGATAACTTCAAGAATGGCTACATCCGAGTGGATGAAAACACCAACAGAGGTGCAGCACAATGTGCTACTCCGCCTACCATCTTCCTGTGGTACCGTCTGACCACTAACTCCAAGGATGCCTTCACAGATCTGAAAGTCTCCACCAACCAGAGCGAATATGAAAACTATCAAGAAGAGGGCTATCAGCCGGTGAACCAGGACCTGAACGCGGGGACCGGAGGAAACGAGGTGTTCCTGTGGTACAAGAAAGATGGCAGCAGCGAAAACCCCATCAAGGCCGTCACTGTGATCACCAACCAAGGAGCTGTGGGGCCGTACCAGAGTGCCGGGGTCAACGTCATCGAAGAGAGCCTCAACAGCGGCAACAATGGTGTTCCCATTTATGTGTGTTTTAAACAGTGAGGGTGACCATGGTAACAGAGCTGAGCATGCTCACTGAGCAGAAAGATGTTCATGTTTAATCGGTGTGGTGATGGTTTTTCTTTCCTTTCTGTAATGATCTTCAATCACTGTGATCTCAGAGCTTTGACTCCACCAGCGATCATTGATCCTACAATCTGATTCACTCTGTATCACTTTATTCTGATGATTCTGTTTCAATAAAGTCTGTTTAGCATCTGAAACCTCCCTGTGTCATGTGTCAAAGCTTCATCTGACGCTTGTTAGCAGAATAAAGTGAGCTGAGCAGCATCAATACATGACTTTATTTAGCAGAAACCTGAGCTCACTGTGTGGACACTTTAATAACATCAGTATTATCTGTGGTAGTGGTAGTATTGATGGGTTTGTTGTAAAGCAGAAATCTCAGTAAATCCTGTTGTACGGACAAACTGAGATCCAGATTCATTCATCAGGTTTGATACGTGTTATTATTTATGCACACTTTGTGCTACAGTAACCAGCTGGGTGACGCTGAGCTCTTCCAGCCTGCAGGGCTGTTTAGTGCCAATATTTCTGAGACTGCTTCACAGTGAAGAATTCCTCTGTAACAAACACATCATATAATCAAATCATTTCACGTGCTTAGAAAGACGACTGTACCTTCCTTTGAACAGTGGGGGGTTAACTGGGCACAGATGTTTGATGAACCCTCACATGATGTGACGGTCAGAGCTCTTCCTTTCTTCCAGAATCAGACATGAGTGGGTTTGTAACCCTAAACAGGACTGCTGGGATCTATCCTTGGTGTCATCATAAAAATATTTATTTATATCTGCTGGATCCACAGAGCCATGCCACTACTTTAAAACACATCAGATCTGAATATTTTTCCAAACTTCCACAACAAAGATGCTGCTAAAGCCGAAACACATCAGTCTTCCTGTACATAATAAAGCTAAACGTGTTTGTCCCTGTCAGCAGACGAGCAGCAGCATTCTGGATCATTTGTAAGCGTGGTTGTGAGGCCTGATCCATACCAATGTAAAGTGCATTACAATAACCAAGGCGGGTGGTAACA
The DNA here is from genome assembly GCF_013358895.1 of Oreochromis aureus. NCBI lineage: Eukaryota > Metazoa > Chordata > Actinopteri > Cichliformes > Cichlidae > Oreochromis > Oreochromis aureus. Next base: position 114,723,395 of record NC_052944.1, on the reverse strand, counting down.
AATCCATTAAAACTCTCTCTAAGTGACAAAAAGAGATAAAAGGTTTTACTTTAGAGAGCTGCCTCAGATGAAAAAAGGCTTTTCTCACCGCTGTATCTATCTGTTTGTCCATTTTAAGAGCTGTGTCAATTTTTACTCCAAGGTTGGGGAAAATTGGTTTGACACAGGATGTAAGAGGACCCAAGTCAGATGGAGGGACACCAGGTCCACTCGGCCCAAATATAATGACCTCAGTCTTCTTTTCATTAAAATGTAAAACGTTCAAAGTTAGCCATGCTCCGATATCCTTGAGACATTCTAAAATAGGCCTGAGGGGGTTACGGTCATTGTGTTTCAGGGGTAGATAAATCGGACAGTCGTCTGCATAAAAATGAAATGAGACATTATGTTTTTTAATAATATGGCAAAGGGGAAGTAAATAAATGCTAAAAAGAAGGGGCCTGAGAATGGATCCTTGAGGTACACCACATGGGAGGGGGGCAGAGGATGAATAAAATTTACCAAGTGAGACAGAAACTTCTGTCAGACAGGTATGACTCGAACCACTCCAAGGCAGTGCCTCTAATTCCAACATGATGCTCTAGGTCAGCGGTCCCCAACCTTTTTTGCGCCACGGACCGGTTTATGCCCGACAATATTTTCACGGACCGGCCTTTAAGGTGTCGCGGATAAATACAACAAAATAAAACTAGTACCGGTACCGAAAAAAAGAAGATTTATTCATAACACACGTGAAAAGACCCAGGAAAACCGAGTTAACGATAAAAACGATAACAAAATAACGCTGAAAACCATACATTTCACACCTGAGCCTCAACTCTCGCGGCCCGGTACCAAGCGACTCACGGACCGGTACCGGTCCGAGGCCCGGGGGTTGGGGACCGCTGCTCTAGGTGACAAATTAAGATGTTGTGATCTACTGTATCAAAAGCTGCTGTGAGATCCAAAAGCACTCTTAAGACGGAGTCCCCAGAGTCAGCAGTTAGTAAGATATTATTAAAAACTCAGAAAAACGCAGACTCTGTGCTGTGAAGTGCCTTAAAACCTGATTGAAATACTTCAAACGTGTTTTGACTGTTTAAAAAAGCCTGCAGCTGTGAAGACACTACTTTTTCCAAAATTTTAGAAACAAAAGGAAGCTTTGAAATTGGTCTGAAATTACACAACGAAGAGACATCTAGGCCAGGGCATTTCAGCACAGGCTTGACCACTGCCTGTTTAAAAGTTACAGGTACATCACCTAAAGTCAGGCTGCTGTTTATAAGCCTTTGAATACAAGGTCCATTAGTGTCCCAGACTTCTTTGATGATCACACTGTTTTAGCCTAATGTACAAAATAATGTTGGCTAAGGTTACCCAGAGATTAAAGGTGAAGCTGCTCAAATAACCTTTTATGTTTCAGCCTTATTTTTTTAAGAAGAAAAACTGTATGTTGAAGTTTTTGTTATTATTAATTAAAGACAATACCATTTAGAAGATGTACTTAAAGTACTTAAAATAACACTTTATTTTTAAGGCCTTTTTTGTCCAAAGATCCTGTTGGTGGACTTGGAATAAATCATCTGTAAACAAAGAACTTGTACACGTGGTGGCTGATGGGAGTAACAGTCTCAATGTCGCCTGCTCTGGCCCCTGGAAGATAATTGACTATGGTTGGTGGTGTCTCTAGCTTCACATGTCTGAGAACGGAATCACCAATTACCAGACTTTGACCCCCGGCGGGTGTGTCGCTGAGTGGGGAAAAATGGTTATACAGATGAGCAGGTTGGTGGTGTACCTGGGGCTTCTGTTTAAGACTATGGCTGTGTCCCAATTCAGGGTATGCACGCTTGAAGTACGCATTTCAAGTGCGAGTACGTCACCACCACGCGACGACGGCTGTCCCAATTCAAAGTGTACTTCAAATGCATACTCCAAATGCACCGTCGATTTCCCCAAATATCAAGCGTGGTCCGGTGCACGCTTCGTGGCCTCATATATCCCACAATCCATAGCGCGGCGGTGGGTGTGGATAATTTTGCCGCAAAATACGGCAGAAGGGAGCGGCCGAAGAGTGAACTGTCAAAAGTAAGTACTGAATATGATGTCACTTATTTATGTGCGAATGTTTAAGAACATTAAAACATTACTGTTGGCCACATGTCGGCAAAGTTATGTGACATTAGCGATGTTTGTACTGTCAGTGGTAACTTGGTTTTAAAGCCTCTACTTCTAAATATATATATAGTCGACCTTAATCTTACAGAGAATGTGATGATTTTATGGATAATTAAAGTCAGTCATATATCCACAAACACAACAAGCTGAAAGTCAGTGATGCTGCTCGGTTTGCGGTCCTGAATATGACGGCACAAGCAGGATTCACTGCTCTGTTAATGTTAGCTATGTTATATTGCTGCCTCTGTTCGGTGGTGTCGAGCCAAACGGACTTTAACGTGTGTTTGAACAAGCTGACGGTTCACTCGTTAAGCTGAAAGAAAGATGCTTTAATCACAGGAGTCACACATGTGTCCACTGGACCATCTGGGAACTCTTCTTGTTTAGCACTTGTAATAACACAAACACTAAATCCTCCTTCTCTTGTGCTGTTTTGTAGCAGTGTGTACACCTGAGACTGTCACCTGTCTGTCTGTCCTGCACTGTTGCAGGATGTTATGTGTTTGTATACTTTCTGCCCAGTTTGACCCATTTAGCAGAAGTCAGCCTGTTTAAGGCTCTGATATCTATTCTGTATGACTTAAAGCAGTTATGACATGGTCTGATTTTCTCACCCAATAAAGGAATATTTAATATATCAGTCTATTCTTCATTCTATCAGAAACTGTTATCACAGCTCGTACATTTTCTTTTTACACACATATATAAGCATTGAGCCAAATTTAGTAATGCCAACATATTGAAAGAACAATGTTTGTCTCTTATATATAATACATCTGTATAAAGGAAATATAAATAACTGCTACTTGCATCTTTGACCCAGAGTTCAAGCTCATATATGTATATATATACATATATATACACACACACACACACACACACACACACACACATATATATACATATACACACACATATACATATACACACACATATACATATACATACACATACATACATACACATATACATACATATATACATATATACATACATACATATATACATACATACATATATATACACACACACATATATATATATATATATATATATATATATCCTCTACTCCCTCTTCACCCACGACTGCAGACCTGCTGATGGTTCCAACACCATCATTAAGTTTGCAGATGACACCACGGTGATTGGCCTCATCAATGACAACGATGAGGCCGCCTACAGGAGGAGGAGGTGGATCGTCTGGCTGAGTGGTGCGACACAAACAACCTGCTGCTTAACACCGAGAAGACTAAGGAGCTCATCGTGGACTACAGGAGGAATGCTGACCCACATCCACCCATCCACATTAAGGGGACGGCTGTGGAGCGTGTGAGCAGCTTCAAGTTCCTGGGAGTCCACATCTCCGAGGATCTCACCTGGACGACCAACTGCTCCAAGCTGGTCAAGAAGGCTCACCAGCGCCTCTTCTTCTTGAGGACTCTGAGGAAGAACCACCTGTCCTCAGACATCCTGGTGAACTTCTATCGCTGCACCATCGAGAGCATCCTGACCAACTGTATAACAGTCTGGTACGGAACTGCTCTGCCTCGGACCGAAGGCGTTGCAGAGGGTCGTGAAAACTGCCCAGCGCATCGCCGGAGCACCACTTCCTGCCATAAAGGACATCTACAGGAAGCGGTGTCTGAAAAGGGCTGGGAAAATCATCAAAGACCCCAGTCACCCATCACATAGACTCTTCACCCTCCTGCCCTCTGGGAGGCGCTACAGAAGCCTCCGGACTAAGACCACCAGGTACCGGAACAGCTTCTTCCCCACAGCTGTCAGACTCCTGAACTCTGCCTCCTGACATCTGACCCACGTTAAACTCATGGACTGAACATACACACACCCACAACCACTAGCACTTTACCACTACTGTATAGTTCTGTGTAGATAATCATTCTGTACATACGATAATTTTTAATCCCACAACTGTTTATAACTTGCATAGTTCACATTCTGTATAACTGTATATCTCAGATTTCTGTATAGTTTTTATTTCATATTTATATCCTGTTCATAGCCTGTACATAGCTTGTACTCACTACAGCCTGTACATACTTATAGTTATAGAATATTCATAACATACTTCACACTGTGTACATTATAACATACCATAATAGACCCATTTCTGTAATATACTTACACATCTGTATTATTGCTAATTTATATTGTAATATATCTATATCATGACTAAAGCACTTTCTGGATGGATGCAAACTGCATTTCGTTGCACTGTACCTGTGCATGTGCAATGACAATAAAGTTGAATTCTATTCTATTCTATTCTATATACATACATACACACACACACACACACACACACACACACACACATATATATACACACACATATATACATATACATATACACACATACATACATACATATACACACATACATACATACAGGGAGTGCAGAATTATTAGGCAAATGAGTATTTTGTCCACATCATCCTCTTCATGCATGTTGTCTTACTCCAAGCTGTATAGGCTCGAAAGCCTACTACCAATTAAGCATATTAGGTGATGTGCATCTCTGTAATGAGAAGGGGTGTGGTCTAATGACATCAACACCCTATATCAGGTGTGCATAATTATTAGGCAACTTCCTTTCCTTTGGCAAAATGGGTCAAAAGAAGGACTTGACAGGCTCAGAAAAGTCAAAAATAGTGAAATATCTTGCAGAGGGATGCAGCAGTCTTAAAATTGCAAAGCTTCTGAAGCGTGATCATCGAACAATCAAGCGTTTCATTCAAAATAGTCAACAGGGTCGCAAGAAGCGTGTGGAAAACCAAGGCGCAAAATAACTGCCCATGAACTGAGAAAAGTCAAGCGTGCAGCTGCCAAGATGCCACTTGCCACCCGTTTGGCCATATTTCAGAGCTGCAACATCACTGGAGTGCCCAAAAGCACAAGGTGTGCAATACTCAGAGACATGGCCAAGGTAAGAAAGGCTGAAAGACCACCACCACTGAACAAGACACACGAGCTGAAACGTCAAGACTGGGCCAAGAAATATCTCAAGACTGATTTTTCTAAGGTTTTATGGACTGATGAAATGAGAGTGAGTCTTGATGGGCCAGATGGATGGGCCCGTGGCTGGATTGGTAAAGGGCAGAGAGCTCCAGTCCCACTCAGACGCCAGCAAGGTGGAGGTGGAGTACTGGTTTGGGCTGGTATCATCAAAGATGAGCTTGTGGGGCCTTTTTCGGGTTGAGGATGGAGTCAAGCTCAACTCCCAGTCCTACTGCCAGTTTCTGGAAGACACCTTCTTCAAGCAGTGGTACAGGAAGAAGTCTGCATCCTTCAAGAAAAACATGATTTTCATGCAGGACAATGCTCCATCACACACGTCCAAGTACTCCACAGCGTGGCTGGCAAGAAAGGGTATAAAAAGAAGAAAACTAATGACATGGCCTGCTTGTTCACCTGATTTGAACCCATTGAGAACCTGTGGTCCATCATCAAATGTGATATTTACAAGGAGGGAAAACAATACACCTCTCTGAACAGTGTCTGGGAGGCTGTGGTTGCTGCTGCATAATGTTGATGGTGAACAGATCAAAACACTGACAGAATCCATGGATGGCAGGCTTTTGAGTGTCCTTGCAAAGAAAGGTGGCTATATTGGTCGCTGATTTGTTTTTGTTTTGTTTTTGAATGTCAGAAATGTATATTTGTGAATGTGGAGATGTTATATTGGTTTCACTGGTAAAATAAATAATTGAAATGGGTATATATTTGTTTTTTGTTAAGTTGCCTAATAATTATGCACAGTAATAGTCACCTGCACACACAGATATCCCCTAAAATAGCTAAAACTAAAACTACTTCAAAAACTTTCAGCTTTGATATTAATGAGTGTTTTGGGTTCATTGAGAACATGGTTGTTGTTCAATAATAAAATTATTCCTCAAAAATACAACTTGCCTAATAATTCTGCACTCCTGTACATATACACACACACACACACACATATACACACACATATACACACACACACATATACATATATATATATATATATATATATATATATATATATATATATATATATATATATATATATACATATATATATATATATATATATATATATACATATATATATATATATATATATATATATATATATATATATATATATATATATATATATACATATATATATATATATATATATATACACATATATATATATATATATATATATATATACATATATATATATATATATATATATATATATATATATATATATATATATACATATATATATACATATATATATATATATATATATATATATATATATATATATATATATATATATATATATATATATATATATATATATATATATATATATATATATATATATATATATATACATATATATATATATACATATATATATATACATACATATATACATACATATATATATACATACATATACATACATATACATACATATATATACATATATATATATATACATACATATACATACATATACATACATACATATACATACATATATATATACATACATATATATATATATATATATATATATACATATATATATACATACATACATATATACATACATATATATATACATACATATATATATACATACATATATATATATATATATATATATATATATATATATATATATATATATATATATATATATATATATATATATATATATATATATATATATATATATATATATATATATATATATATATATATATATATATATATATATATATATATATATATATATATATATATATATATATATATATATATATATATATATATATATATATATATATATATATATATATATATATATATATATATATATATATATATATATACATATATATATATATATATATATATATACATATATATATATATATATATATATATATATATATATATATATATATATATATATATATATATATATATATATATATATATATATATATATATACATATATATATATATATATATATATATATATACATATATATATATATATATATATATATATATATATATATATATATATATATATATATATACATATATACATATATATATATATATATATATATATATATATATATATATATATATATATATATATATATATATATATATATATATATATATATATATATATATATATATATATATATATATATATATATATATATATATATATATATATATATATATATATATATATATATATATATATATATATATATATATATATATATATAATCTGACAATACATATAATATTGTCCATATTATATTAACATTACCACAGTGAGATGACTTTAGTCTCATGAACAACATTAGCTAATTATTATTTACTAACTAATCTTGAAATGACTGTTCAGTACAGAAATGAAGCCCAACTATCATGTTTTACAGTCCTGTGGTCTCAACTAATCAAAGTGATGTCATGACAAAAATGAATGACCAACAAAACATTTTTTCTCCTTCATTTCTGTCAAACAAAGCTGTGTGAAACATTTCTCGCGGTTAGTATCATGGTTGCTAGGCAACCTGAACAGCGCGACGAAGGCTAGACCGTCCCATTTCACAAGCCTCTCACTTCCGCACTTCCCGTACTTGTAGTACGCACCGTACGTAGTACGCGTAGTGTGCGTACTTCAAGCGTGCATACCCTGAATTGGGACACAGCCTATGCTTCCTCCTCACCGTCACCCAGCCGCCCTCTTTCCCCAGCTGCTTGGGGTCTGCCGGGGAACAGCTAGTGGGGCCTACGCTATCTTCGGCTGCACCAGCTACAGGGGCCTGGCTAGCTACGCGTGAATGAAGGGTGCGAAGCCGAGTCTCCAATTCAGTAATCCTGGCCTCCAGAGCTGCAAATATGCTACATTTGTTACAGGTATCATTACTGCTAAAGGAGGCCGAGGAGTGGCTAAACATCTGACACAATGAGCAAGAAAGTGCAGGAGGGACAGGTGAAGTAGCCATGCTGCTAGAGAGCTGGCTACGAGCTAAGCTAAGCTAGCGAAACGGTACAGACACAGTAAGTGAAAGTTTTTAATTAAATTGCTCAGCAGATAAGCTACTCAAAAACACCACTGTGTGTTGGAACAGGAACAGGAAGTGATAGGGTACCTAGACTTGGGGTATAGAGTACGCTTGGGGAGTGTGATTGTGTGTACAGTGATACCGAACACCAGTGGCAACACCAGTGTTGCCAACTCCTCAGTTTATATACAGATGATACGCAGGTTTATATGCGCCTAAAAAATAAAAAATGACTATTTCAAGTGCAAAATAACTGTCTTGAGAAAGTGAAAGCTTGGTTGTCTCTTAATTATTAAAATTTTCACAAAAATACGACAGAGGTTCGTTCTTTAGGGCCGGGTGTCACTGGTTGGTCCTTTCCCGTGGACCCTCTGGCACCGTACGGAAAGCTCGCTGTCACCAATTGGGGTTTTAGATGGACAGTGTTTAAGGTTTGACAGTCAGGTGAGAGCAGCAGCTTTTTTCAGCTCGCCAAAATAAAACCCATGTTGTCAAAGGAGGTTTTTAGAACAGTACTCCGTGCTTTTATTACAACTCGGCTGGATTATTGTAACTCGTTGTACTTTGGTGTTAGTCATCCTTGTCACGTCTTCAGCTGGTGTAAAATGCAGTTGCACGACTTTTAACTGGTATGTGGAGAGGTGGGCATATTACTCCTGTTTTATCCTCAATACACTGGCTGTCTGTGCATTTTAGAGTTCATTTTAAAATTCTTTTAAAATTTGTTTTTAAAGCCTTAAAAGTCTCCCCCACACCGCCTCTCTGAGCTGCTGCACCTGCACACCCCCTCTGATTCTCTTAGATCAGCTGACCAGATGTTGTTGGATGTGCCGAGGACACATCGGAAGCGCAGGGGGGATTGGGCTTTTGCAGTTGTGCCTCCCAAATTGTGGACCGCACTGATTACAGATTAGAAAGGCCTCCTCACTCCATGTTTTTATATCTGGTCTGAAGACCCACCTGCACGCTTTGGCTTTTAACCCAGTACAGAAATGTTCATTTTATTTGTGTTTTATTGTCTTTCTGATGTCGGTGCTCTATAGTGTTTAATGTTATTGTACTTTTATTTTTAGTGTTTATATTTTTTCTTGTTCTATGTTCAGCACTTTGGTTAATGATAACTGTTTTTAAAGTGCTTTATAAATAAAGTCAGCTTGGCTAAAAGTTTTATTTTGAAGCAATTATTTTTTTAAAGTCAATATATTTATCCTGGGTCTTTTATTGTGAAAATTAGACATGTTCGTGATCAACAAGTTTTTTATTTTGAAACTTTCACATTTTAATACAGATTCAGTGATAATCAGATTCCATGACATCACACACCTCTGTGTGTGTGTGTGTGTGTGTGTGGTGCAAATCAACATCCTGATTGGCTGCCATCTTTCCCTCTCAGGCTCATGTGACCACTAAGCTGTTGCAGGATGAGCAGGATGCAGAGTGAGCTTGAAGGTCGCCTTGACAACCTGTTGTCATGCATAGCCGCGGAGACACAGGAGATCAAAGAGCTGGAGCAGCAGCTGACCAATGGTGAGGAGAAATCAGACCAATGAGAGAGCGGCACTCTGACTGGAGCCCTCTGATTGGTATCCGGTTAATAAACGGACCCTGGTTCCCGTCCTCAGGTCAGATTCTGGCTAACGAGGCCCTGCAGAGGGAGCTGGAGGAGGTGATCTCTGGACTTCAGGAGTACCTGCGAGGACTCAGGGAGCAGGTACAAACACACCTGATGAACCGGGGAAACGCCGTGATTATTGTCCATCGCTGGCATCATCCTAGTAATGATAATGTTTGTGTTCGGGACTTCGGAGCGACAGAGCTCCGGTCCGTAGGTGGTGGTCTTCACCTCATCCAGAATGGGCGTGGCTCTGTTTTTCTTTGCAAGGTTTGATGGAAGGGCTCGAGTTGCTGATGCAGCGCCACTTGTAGACTTTTTACAGGATTGTATTGTAGTGAAATATCTTCCTGTGAGCATCACTTCACAGCACCACAAGCCACTTTACGGTACTCCAAAAGTTGATTCTGTTCATCCTGACGTAGCGTTTTCAGTGGGAGAAATCACCTGGATGAGTGACGAAACGTTACTCCCACTGAAAACGCTACGTCCAGATGAACAGAATCAACTTTTGGAGATTTACTTACCTGGATGACTGAGGATGCATCAAGACATTTTAACCCACTTTAGCAAGGACTGCCTAAAGCTTATACGTCAGTATGAGCAAACATCGCGTAAGATGGCTGATTACAGGAACCACCTGAGATTCAGCCTCAGATGCCAACAAAACAGTATTACTCCTAAAAGTCTGCAAATGAGCTCTTCAGTTAAAGGCTTCCGGGCAACAAAAATCCTCCAGAAGGCACAGCACCAGCTGCTTAATGAACAGGCGAGGCAAACAAATTTTACCATCAACATGCTAAAATCTCAAGAGGAGCGGATCTGACCGAGACTGACAATGCTTTTAGATGAGAATACTCTTAAAAAGGTGTTTGACTTCACTGAGAAGGCTCGTCTAGCACAGCACAAGAAGTCTAAGACCAGGGAACAAAGGAAGTTTGACTTACTTGTCGTCCGTCGGAAACCACAGCTGAATACGGAGAGTGTCCCCAGTGGACAGAAGAGACAAGGATGCGACACCGAGGATGTGGACAAGTGGGTAAAGAATTTGTCTGACAGACAGCTCACCCAAACAGAGAAAAACATCCTTGCTAAAGGGTTGAATTTTGCTGTCACACTGAAACAAATCCCGCTAGTGGAACTGATCACAGCCACAGAAACAGCAATTCGTAACAACAATATTGCAGAAGTAGAAGCAGAGCAACTACGGACAAAGGTTTCGGCCTGTCTCAGCAATGCAAAGCCCTCACCATCCAATATCTCCATGGAGGAGAGGAAGTCACTCACATCACTTAGTAATGACAACAACATTATCATCCTTCCGGCTGGCAAGGGTTGGTGCACAGTACCAAGCCAAGATGGCAGCAGCATGTCTCCTTGTTGAATGACTGCTTTGAATTTTTGGGGTATTTTTTTGTTTTTTACTATCTTAAATGGATTTTAGTTTTTTCTAACAAGCTTTTTAAGAGTATTTTAAACTATTCTGTAAATTCTTGGAAAGTGGTCTTTTTTGGGGGGACCTCTGCTACTACCAGAAGTTATCTGCACCACACCAGGGCCTGTGCTGCTAGCATAAACCAACTGAGCCTCAACCAGGGCCTGTGCTGTTTTCTGAGGCCATCTCACTGCACCGGGGCCTGTGCTGCCAGCTGGATCCATCTGCACTACCCCAGGGCCTGTGCTGCTGGCTGGGGCCATCTGCACCGCACCAGGGCCTAGCTGGACCCATAGGCACCACACCAGGGTCTGTTCTGCTAGCATAAACCAATTGAGCCTCACCAGGGCCTGCACTGCTGGCTGGACCCATAGGCACCACACCAGGGCCTGTGCTGCTAAACCAACTGAGCCTCACCAGGGCCTGTACTGCCAGCTGAACCCATAGGCACCACACCAGGGCCTGTGCTGCTAAACCAACTGAGCCTCACCAGGGCCTGTACTGCCGGCTGGACCCATCTGCACCACACCAGGGCCTGTGCTGCTGGCTGGGGCCATCTGCACGCACCAGGGCCTGTTCTGCTGTCTGGACCCATAGGCACCACCCCAGGACCTGTGCTGCTGGCTGGGGCAGACTGCATCACACCAGGGCCTTTGCTGCCGGCTGAACCAACTGCATCTGTGTTGCTAGTGGAAGACATCAGCACCACACCAAGGCCTGTGCTGCTCAAAATGCTCATCTGCAATACATCGGGCGCTGTGCTGTTGATTGAAGCCTTCTACACCACATTGGTGAATGTGCTAGCAGAAGCCCTCTGCTAGCAAGCCACCAGGACCCGAACTTCTGGCTGGAGCCTTACTTGCCATCCTAGGTTTGTGCAGCCTATTTAATTCAGCATCAACAATCATTGTGTGTTTTGGATAATGGCTTTTTTAATAACTTTACTGTGCTTATTGGCTGTGGGGGACTTTTGGATGCTCAATTTTTCTAAGATGAGAACATTTAACAGTGTCCCCATTCTGCGAGACATGGTCCCCAGATCTACATGTGTCACTGCTGCTATACATCCTGTACAATTTCCAATGTATTTGGAACAGGACATTAATTTATCATTTGAACTACAGAAAGATTTACCTCACCTTCAAAACCTTCTTGCTTTGTACAATTACAAAATTAATTATGAAAAATCCTGCTTTGTTTCAACATTTCACAAGTCAAAATCAATACTGATAATGTACAACCTAACCCAGGCCCTGAGCTGCAATGTAGTCAGACACCATCTGAATTTAAATCCTCACCTTGGCTGAAGATAGTTCATCTTAATGTGCGCAGTTTGTTACCCAAGATGGATATCACCAAGATCTGGGTTCAATCAACAGATGCAGATATTTTCCTCATTTTTGAAACTTGGTTGTCTAAATATATATCTGATGAACATGTTAGCATGGCTGGCTACAATATCTATCGTACCGATAGGCTTAAGAAAGGTGGTGGTGTTGCTGCTTATGTTAAGTCAAAATTTGATGCTACAATAGTTCTATCAGAATCAATTTGCAAACAATTGGAATTTTTGGCTCTGAATGTGAATATTGCAAAGGGTCTTTGCATAACAGTTGCTTGTTGCTATCGACCCCCTTCTACCTCCACAGAAGCTCTGCGTTCTTTAAAACTTTTGCTGTCCAGACTAAATTATGGTGAGCTTGTTCTAGCTGGTGACTTTAACTGGGATTGGCTCAAAACTGTTTCAGATGATTTTAAATCTTTTTGTGATTCTATCAGTCTTACCCAGCTGGTCAATTTACCCACTCGGCCGAATCTCAAAAGCCCCGAAAAGTCTACCTTGATTGACTTGATTTTGACAAATGTTCCTCATAAATTTTCATCTTTGGGTGTCTTTTGTAACGACTTAAGTGACCACTGTGTTGTTGCTGCTATTAGAAATACTAAAGTGGCCAAGTCACAACATTGTATTATTTTTAAAAGAAAGCTTAAACATTTTAATGAACCAGCATTTTATCATGATTTGTTAAACTATGACTGGAAGAAAATAGGATTGATCCCTGATGTAGAATTAGCGTGGGCATTCTTTAGGGATGGGTTTATGCAAATTGTGAACAAACATGCTCCATTAAGAAGATATCGGATAAAAGGTCGTGAAAACCCCTGGTTCTCCCCAGAGCTGGCAGATATCATTCATGAGCGCAACCTGGCTTGGGCCAAAGCTAGGAAAACAGGCTACCCCAGTGATTGGCTTCTTTTCAGACAACTAAGAAACAAATGTACTTCCTCTATTAAGAAAGCTAAAACAGAATATTATCTGTCTGTCACCACTGAGAACCTAAATAATCCACAGAAGTTCTGGAAAATCATTAAGTCTCTTTCAGTGAGTAAAAGCTCCCACGCTCTACCCACCTATGTTTTTAAGGATTCTGTTCCTGTTTATGATAGGAAGGAGATTATGAATTGCTTTAACAAGCACTTTATATTTTCTGGCTCTTTGTTTGACTCTCTGAACCCAGTCTCTGTAAAATCTGCCACAAACCTTCCGGTGTACACTGGTCAGCCATTTAACTTTGTTCCTTTCTCTGTGCAGGAGGTCTGTAAAGCTCTTAAACTGTTAGATCCTAGAAAATCTCCAGGGCCAGACTTACTAGATCCTTACTTCTTGAAACTGGCAGCTGATTTTATGGCAGAGCCTCTCACAACACTTTTCAACCTCACACTGGATACGAATAAAATTCCCTCAGTATGGAAATCAGCTTTTGTTGTTCCTCTATTAAAAGGGGGCGACCCAGCAGTGCTAACTAATTACAGACCAATATCTAATCTATCTGTGCTGGCCAAAGTTCTTGAAGCTCTTGTATGTGAGCAATTAAAGGAGTTTTGACACACCAATGCCATTTTATCTTAATATCAATCAGGCTTTAGGAAGAATCACAGTACTATCACAGCTGCAATTAGAGTGGTAAATGATATTACTATTGCACTTGATAAAAAAGCAACACTGTGCATCCCTTTTTATTGATTTGTCAAAAGCATTTGACACTGTTGATCATTGTATTTTAAAACTTAGACTCTTCCAGTCAGGACTCTGTGAGAGAGCAGTGGCATGGTTCTCAAACTACCTCAGTAACAGGTCTCAGTGCATAAAATCTGACGGTTTATGTTCTAACTTTGTTACAGTGCACAACGGAGTGCCACAGGGTTCTGTATTAGGTCCACTTCTATTTATCATTTACGTAAACAATCTTAGTCTAAATGTGCCAGATGCAAACTTGCACTTCTATGCTGATGATACAGTTATTTAAAGCTGTGGTTCAACTCCTGTCCAAGCCATTGACTCCTTGCAGAAAGTCTTTTTTGCTGTCCAGCACTCATTACTTCAGCTTAAACTTGTTCTCAACGCAGACAAAACAAAGCTCATGCTGTTTTCTAAATCAAGGAATTGGGCCCAAACAATCCCATCAGTAACCACTCTTGAAGGTAATAAAATAGAGTTGGTTCACACCTATAAATATCTGGGAATCTTAATTGATGACTCGCTCACCTTCAAACCACATGTAGAGAATCTTGTGAAAAACCTGAAGTTAAAACTGAGATTTTATTTTCAAAATAAGTTGTTTCTCTTTTAATACAAAGAAGCGGCTTGTTGCTGCAACATTCTTGCCTGTGCTGGATTATGGTGATATTCTATATATGAATGCTTCTGCTCAATGCCTTCGAATGGTTGATTCTGTGTATCATGCTTCTCTGAGGTTCATCACTAACCGTAAATTTCAGACTCACCACTGTGAGTTATACTCTCAGGTAGGATGGCCTGCTTTGGTAAGTCGGAGGAACTCTCATTTATATAGTTTTATATATAAGGCGATACTTGGGTTGCTGCCTTCTTATATATGTTCCCTGCTTGCAATGAAACATGCTGGTCGGTATTCTCTTCGTCCACATGGTTACTTGTTGCTTTCTGTTCCATTTGCCCGAACTGAATATGGTAAAAGAGCTTTTGTCCATTTAGCACCCTCGGCTTGGAACAAACTGCAGAAGGAATGGAAAATGACTGAATTCATTTCATTAAGTGCTTTTAAATCTAAACTACGAATCCTTGAAGCCAAGTCCATAGCATGCAATTGTTTCAATTACAAACCGGATTCCAAAAAAGTTGGGACACTAAACAAATTGTGAAAAAAAACTGAATGTAATGATGTGGAGATGGCAAATGTCAATATTTCATTCAGAATAGAACGTAGATGACAGATCAAAAGTTTAATCCGAGAAAATGTATCATTTTAAAGGAAAAATATGTTGATTCAAAATTTCACGGTGTCAACAAATCCCAAAAAAGTTGGGACAAGTAGTAATAAGAGGCTGGAAAAAGTAAATTTGAGCATAACGAAGAGCTGGAAGACCAATTAACACTAATTAGGTTAATTGGCAACATGATTGGGTATAAAAAGAGCTTATCAGAGTGGCAGTGTCTCTCAGAAGCCAAGATGGGTAGAGGATCACCAATTCCCACAATGTTGTGCAGAAAGATAGTGGAGCAATATCAGCAAGGTGTTACCCAGCGAAAAATTGCAAAGACCTTGCAGTTATCATCATCAACTGTGCATAACATCATCCGAAGATTCAGAGAATCTGGAACAATCTCTGTGCGTAAGGGTCAAGGGCATAAACCCATACTGGATGCCCGTGATCTCCGGGCCCTTAAACGACACTGCACCACAAACAGGAATGCTACTGTAAAGGAAATCACAGAATGGGCTCAGGAATACTTCCAGAAACCATTGTCAGTGAACACAATCCACCACTAACCCATCCGCCGTTGCCAGCTGAAACTCTACAGTGCAAAGAAGAAGCCATTTCTAAGCAAGATCCACAAGCTCAGGCGTTTTCACTGGGCCAGGGATCATTTAAAATGGAGTGTGGCAAAATGGAAGACTGTTCTGTGGTCAGACGAGTCATGATTCAAAGTTCTTTTTGGAAATGTGGGACGCCATGTCATCCGGACCAAAGAGGACAAGGACAACCCAAGTTGTTATCAACGCTCAGTTCAGAAGCCTGCATCTCTGATGGTATGGGGTTGCATGAGTGGGTGTGGCATGGACAGCTTGCATGTCTGGAAAGGCACCATCAATGCAGAAAAATATATTCAGGTTCTAGAACAACATATGCTCCCATGCAGACGTCATCTCTTTCAGGGAAGACCCTGCATTTTTCAACAAGATAATGCCAGACCACATTCTGCATCAATCACAACATCATGGCTGCATAGGAGAAGGATCCGGGTACTGAAATGGCCAGTCTGCAGTCCAGATCTTTCACCTATAGAGAACATTTGGCGCATCATAAAGAGGAAGGTGCGACAAAAAAGGCCCAAGACGATTGAACAGTTAGAGGCCTGTATTAGACAAGAATGGGAGAGCATTCCTATTTCTAAACTTGAGAAACTGGTCTCCTTGGTCCCCAGACGTCTGTTGAGTGTTGTAAGAAGAAGGGGAGATGCCACACAGTGGTGAAAATGGCCTTGTCCCAACATTTTTGGGATTTGTTGACACCATGACATTTTGAATCACCATATTTTTCCCTTAAAATGATAAATTTTCTCAGTTTAAACTTTTGTTCTGTGGTTTATGTTCTATTCTGAATAAAATATTGAGATTTGCCATCTCCACATCATTGCATTCAGTTTTTATTCACAATTTGTTTAGTGTCCCAACTTTTTTGGAATCCGGTTTGTAGATTGATTGTCATTTTAACTGACTTTTTTATTTTTATTTGAATTTTATTGAATTTTATTTGAATTTTATTTGAATTTTATTGAATTTTATTGAATTTTATTTGTATTCTTTCACTTATTGTTGCATGTGTGTTGTTGCTGCCTGTGTTTGAGTAATTTCTGTAACTGTGAGACACCTGCTGCTGCCTATCTTGGCCAGGTCTCCCTTGAAAAAGAGGTTTTTAATCTCAATGGGATCTTCCTGGTTAAATAAAGGTTAATAATAATAATGATTGCTAAACCAGAAAGACTATCATGAGAAAATTTTGTCACTGCTCAGTGACGAAAATACTTATGAGCCCCTGAAACGAGACCCAGGAAGTGGCTACCGGAAGAGGGTGATAGACTATCTGAAGCAGTTAGAAGAAGACAAGGCTATTGACCGAACCTCATGCCAGAGCTACACCCAGGGGAGTCTACACCAAGTCTGTATGGTTTACCGAAGATACATAAACAGGGTGCACCTTTAAGACCGATTGTCTGTATGATCAACTCGGTCACCTATAACATCTCCAAGTTTCTGGCTTGGATCCTCAACCTGCTGATAGGCAGCTCTGAACACCACATCCAGAACACCCTGGATGTTGTTGAGAAGGTGAGAGATGTCATTATGGAGGCAGATGAAACCATGGTCTCGTACGACGTTACATCTCTCTTCACTTGTATCCCAGTCACGGAAGCGTTGGAGGTAGTTTGTAAGAGATTACAGGATGACCCCAACCTCAGCAACAGGACCACTCTCAGCACCGACCAAGTGTGTTTGAACTGTGTCTTCATTCCACCTATTTCATATACAAGGGTCAGTATTACCCACATAGCAAACAGGTCTGGCACAGATCTGGTGTCAAGCCGGAACTGCTGGCTGACTTCTGGCATTGTAAGTGGTATGTTATCCAGATATGGGCCAGGCCTGGCATAGATGGCACTATTTATATGATGCCATGGCACATCTGGCCCGATTGTGGTTTGGTTTATGTGGCCCAGGCCCATAGAAAACAGGTCTAGCCTGTATCCGGCATCAAGCCGGCACTTCAGACTGGTGTCATGGCAGGGTGTCTGTCAACCAGACGTGGGCCAGGTCTGGCAACGATGGCACTATTTATGTTCCTATTTTCCTATTTTAGTACTATACTGCTATGGTAGCCAACATTTCAAATGTAGGTTTGACAGGTTTGTGAGTGTACACTTTATCCAAAACCTAGTGAGGGTTTACTCATGTCTACCACTGAGTGGCTGTTGCTCAGGAGGTAGAGCAGGTCACCTACTAATCAGAAGGTTAGTGGTTCAATCCCTGGCTCCTCCAGTGAAGAGTGTGAATGTGTATGAATGTAGTTAGGAAGCATTCAGTGTAGAGAAAGTGTGTGAATGTGGCATGTTGTATAGAGCACTTTGAGTAATCTGGGAGAGTAGAAAAATGCATATAAAAATCAGTCCATTCAGTTTCGTCATGTTACTTTTGCACTATTATGTTACGGCACATGTTGTTATTACATGGCTTGATTGAGGTACACATTAGGCTGACATCTGGGGCCAGAGCTGAAACTGTTCTGGGCCAGCACAGGGCCAGCAGTGTGTCTGCAATTGGCCTGTGGCTGCAAACAACTTACACATCTGGTTTTCCAGAGGTGGCCCACACATGGGCCAGCACGAGGCCAGTTGCAGACACACTGGTGGTCCTGTGCTGGCCCATGTGTGGGCCACCTCTGGCAAAACTGATCTGGGCCACCAAAGGGCCATCATTCTTTGCGATATGTGGGCCATGTGTAGGCACATTGCGTGGGCCAGATCCGGGCTATACCAATTTTGCTATGTGGGTACAGGCAGAAACATGGGTGTGCTATGGGTTCCCCAGTTTCACCCATTGTGGCCAATTTGTACATGGAAGAAGTGGAAAATCTTAATGGCCTTGTAGTACCTATCACCCTATTAGAGCACTTCGCTCTCACACTGCAGGCATTTGTTGTTCCTAGAGTATTTAAAAGTAGAATGGGAGGGAGAGCCTTCAGCTTTCAGGCCCCTCTTCTGTGGAACCAGCTTCCAGTTTGGATTTGGGAGACAGACACTATCTCTACTTTTAAGATTAGGCTTCAAACTTTCCTGTTTGCTAAAGCATATAGTTAGGGCTGGACCAGGTGACCCTGAATCCTGTGGTAGGCTGCCGGGGGATTCCCATGATGCACTGGGTTTTTCCTTTTCCGTCACCTTTCTCACTCACTATGTGTTAATAGACCTCTCTGCATTGAATCATATCTGTTATTAATCTCTGTCTCTCTTCCACAGCATGTCTTTATCCTGTTTTCCTTCTCTCACCCCAACCGGTCACAGCAGATGGCCCCGCCCCTCCCTGAGCCTGGTTCTGCTGGAGGTTTCTTCCTGTTAAAAGGGAGTTTTTCCTTCCCACTGTCACCAAAGTGCTTGCTCATAGGGGGTCATATGATTGTTGGGTTTTTCTTTGTATCTATTATTGTAGGGTCTACTGTACAATATAAAGCGCCTGGGTGAAAATCAAATCTCAGGACGTACCACATTTCACGGATCACATTAACTCGGTGGACCGACACATCAAATTCACCAGGGAGGATATGAAAAGTGGCAGGTTAGCCTTCTTAGACGGTCAGATTGCCATCAGTAATGGGGGACATCTAAAAGCTGATGTGTACCGTAAACCTACGCATACGGATCAGTAATTAAGGTTTGACTCTCATCATCCACTGGAGCACAAACTGGGTGCCATCAGGACGATACAACACAGAGCGAACACCATCCCCACTGACACAGCAGCCAGGGAAGCAGAAGAACATCACATCAAGAAGGCCCTGGGTAAATGTGGTTATCCCAGCTGGACTTTTGTCAAAGCTGGGAAGGCTCCTAAAGAAAGCTCCAGCTGATCCAGGAGAGAAGGACAACAGTAGTAATATAAATGGACTTTTTTTGCCCCCCACTTCCTACTTCCTCTTTCCCCCCACACCCCCCACTGAGCGTCTCCCCCCTCCCCTTTCCCCCTCCGCGTTCATGTGAGGGCGTGTGCGCGTGAACGGACTTTTTGCTCGTGCATGTGGGTTTAGGGGTCATATGAGTTTACATGTGTTAAATAGCGTTTTATTTAATGAAACCATTATGTGTTTTAATTAAACAATTTTAAAGGATTGTATAGGTCTCAGAGCTCTGTTATTTAGACATAGATGATTTAACTAGTTTAGGATCATTTTACTTTAAATTTAACTAGTTAGGAGCATTTTGCTTTTTTCTTTAGTGCTCTGAAACACACAGAGGCTAATAGTTTTAAGCAGAGTGCTACAAATAACAGGTATTCCTTTAGAAATAAACTGTGATACATCTAAAAACCACGTATTCCCACACATCATTTAATTCAACTAGTTAGGAGCATTTTGCTTTTTTCTTTAGTGCTCTGAAACACACAGAGGCTAATAGTTTTAAAATAGAAAGTTTTCCACCTTCTAAAAACCGTGTATTCCCACACAGCATTTAATTGAACTAGTTTAGGATCATTTTACTTTTAATTTAACTAGTTAGGAGCATTTTGCTTTTTCTTTAGTGCTGTTTAGGAGCAAATAGTTTCAAACAGAGTGCCACATATAACAGGTATCCCTTTAGAAATAAACAGTGATACTTCTAAAAACCGTGTATTCCCCCACAGCATTTAACTAGTTTAGGAAGATTTCACTTTTCTAATAGTTTCACAGGCTAATAGTTGTTAAATAGAGCACCACAAACAACAGGTATTCCTTTAGAAATAAACTTTTCTAGGGATACTTCTAAAAACCACAGATTCTTAACTCTGCAACAGTAAGACAGAGGGGGTTAAAGTTAGGCCCCCAACAGTCAGCAAAAGAAGTCATGAAACAATAAAAGAGATGCCCTTATCAAGAGCATCCCAGCACTCACACATCCCAACTGTAGCTCCATAGTTTAGTTTCCACACTTTTTCATTACAAACAGTTCCATTATCTTATCTTATCATGTCAGAGGTCTACTCAAACCATGTCCAACAGAGCCTCCAAAGGTTTTTCACCTTTTGCTTACACCCCCATACCTTTATCTCTACAGGCAGACAATTACACTTTCTACTGACCAACCAATCCTCCAAACAGTTTTCCACCTTTCTCTTTACAACCCGCTCTTTATGTCTGCATCTCAGAGCCCAACTGAAACCAAGTCCACCTATATAAAAACACCCCATCAGACACAGTATTTTCCTTAGCACATCACATCTGCCGCAAGGTATATCGTTTTAACTTTTTTTTTTTTTTCAGATCCCAGACACAGCGGTGTGAGGTAGTTAGCACACAGTTTGGACATGGAGAAAACATCATTTGTTTGGAACACATCAGCAGAGAGGTAGAATTCATCGCTGTTCATAAGAGTTTAATTTAATCAAACCTCATTTTACGGATCTAAGTGGCTCCTCATCACTAGCCAATTCACCATTTTATTTAAATATCTGAATTTTCGGAATGATGATCCAAGTGGGACACAGAGGCTGCTAGTTTTAACGCACCAGAATGCAAATATAAATAAAAGCCTGACTATCCTGAGAGCCTAGCTGCAGCGACACCTTTCTTTCACACGGATGCCTGGATGTGCGTTGGAGCTGCCTTTGCTACCCGCACACAGCGTTTCCGACCTACGGGCGCTGCTTATATAACAGAGAAAAGCAACAATACAGTGTGTTTCTCTGCTCCAAGACATCGGTGGGCCTTTCACACGGTAAGCATGTCTGTTATACCCAGCGCATAAATGTCTGTATGTCAGTGCTGATTATACAAACCATGTTTAAAATGTGACACATATGTTGTCCGAAAACAAATCCTCTAAATTTGCAAAGTTACTGATTTAAAAATATATTTTCAAATTTTTAGTTGCATGACAAACATACGATAGACTCTTGAGCGTATTTATTTATATAGCTACATTCACAATGGTACAACCATGCTAAATAAAAGATGCCCAAGCACCAAAGCACTCTAATGCAAGCCTCTAAACTGTATGTTTGCTAAGTGCATAAAGTGTACCTCTAGCTCTACAGCTGAAAACAGTTTGTATCCGCACTCTGAGGGTCTGCTGAATTGTTTTTAATACGGTACTTTTTCACGAAGTGTAGATGATGAATTTCTCTTTATTGGACATAGTGTCCTTAAGCTATTGTTGCTCATACTTACTGAGTTCCTTAGCTACTTCTTTACTATGTCAGTAAACTTTTTGAAAAGGAAGGTGTTGTAGATTTAAAGAAACATCCTAATTGAAGCAAAGGCAAAAAATTGGAATGAATTTTATGTGACTGTTCATATTAAAGCCAACAACAAGTGAAAATCCAAAACCGACTCCAATCCTTTGTATTAATGATCTCCCCCTCTCTCTCTCTCTCTGTGTGTGTGTGTGTGTGTGTTTGTTTTTCGTTTTAGGAGGACAATTTTCAAGACAAATCAAAGAGCTATGAGGACCCTCTGTTATAGGAGGACATTTTGCTGTCCTCATAAAATTGACCTTTTAAAATAGTTTCTGGGCATGTTTTAATACCCAAAAAGTGTTTTTCTCAAAAGTCTTTGTAAACCAAAAACTTGACATATGTTGTATATTTGTGTGTCCGCCACTGCCCCCTGTCGGTTGGAGTTGTCCCCGCATGCCGCACACACACAAGCGCGGGAAATTATACACGAGCGCGGGACATTATACACATGGCGCGAAATTGGAAGCTGCGCATGCGCATTTTAGCATTACCCATTTAGACCGTTGATATTTACATCAATGATTTAGACTGACTGATTGGGCGCTTCTTATTCATCCTTCAATTTTGGCAGAGTTTTGACACGCTTTGAAGAAAAGGTAAGAAGGTAATTATAAAACTTTTAAAAGACGGACGTTCTGACAGACACAGTGCTTCAGAGTAGGCACAGCCGTGGTGAGGCGGCAGGTGATGGAACGACGACGAGGTACGGTGGAAAGCATACGGCGGAGAGCGCACCGCTGGGACCGGACCACACGAGCGGACGGCGGAGAGCGCACCGCTGGGACCGGACCACGACGAGGTGAGGACGGCGGAGCGGGCCGGAGCACGCGGAACGGTTCACGGAGGTCACAGCAACACGCGGGGCGGGGATTCCCGTACTGTCCCAAGCACCGGGATCGTTTTTTTTTTTTTTACCCTGGCCTAATCTCATCACTTGTTTCAAGGTAAGAAATTACACAAGTGTGTGATGTTTTACTGAGTTTGAAAGGAGGCCTTTTTCACTACAAGATCACTTGTTTAATGTAAAATGGCTGCTACTACTACAACTACTATAAGTACTACTTCTGTAACTAGTAACTACTACTAGTACTACTACCTATTGTACTAATGGTAGGAGTAGTAGTAGTTGTAGTAGATGCAGTTGTAGTAGCAGTAGTACTCACACCTGTCACACCTGTCTTTTTTGTGGTAGTTGGAGCTGTTTTCCTCCTGTTCTGTTTTGAGATGATTATTTAAGATATTAAAAGATGATCTTTGCCCAAATACCAAGGAAACATTGGAAGGCAAATACAAATAAACTTTTTTAGATTTATGAAATTAAATTGAGACAGTATTGATGTCACTCTGCACACAATTGTTTATAAAATATTGTAAAAAAACAAACAAAAAACATTTTTGTTTTGCTCTCTTATAGTTGTGTTGATGAAGCACATTATTCCTGAGAGATCTAAAGCTTAGTTTGACAGACAGGTTTAGGCCAAGTCAGAGTTAGGCTTTAGTTAAATTAGGACATTTAAGTATCTTTAATATCTGCAAGTGCATGCTTTCTGTTAAAACAACTCAGACATCAGCCTCGTCTGTGTCTGTTATGTGAATGTAATGAAAGCATAGAACTCAATTGAAACAGTTTCAGTATCCATGCTATTAGTGAAATAAGAAAAATTGGGTGGAGCATGTCAGATACTTGACTTAATCAACACAGGTGGAACACAGTCAAGTTAATCTGCACAAATACAGCCTCGCCCCCATCCATTTATCTGTTAACCAGAACCCCTCCAGCACTCATCACCAAACTAAAATAACCTTAAACTAATAATACGCTAACATGGGGGGTGCTTCATTCAGGCTTTACTAATGCCCTTGTAAGCATAAAGGCTTGAAGTTTTGATGTTGTTTACATTTTTATCTTAATTTCCTTAGGAAATCATGTCACGGAGAACCACTCCCCTTCAGGATGCCATTAATCACATCCTTGCAAGAAGAGACAAGAATTCAATGTTAGAAATCAAATTTATTAATTCAGTTAAAGGTGAGTGACTTTGACACACTGCAGGCTAGACTGAGGGGTTACGCATTACCAGTGGTGACCTGTACAAACATCAATATAAATTAAAATTAAAGGTATTTTAATAATAATTTAGTTATTAGCGAGCCTGGCTATTTATGTTTTCTGCACTTGGACATGTTTTCTTTATTATATATGTAGAATTGAAAAAAGCACAACATTGCATACTTGCAATTTACAGATATACATATTTAATGAATTGATTATTTGCAGTGCTGCCACGCCTGTGTCTCTAATATGATTGTGTCTTCAGGTCGTGGCATCTTCACTTTAGCCAATTTCAAACAAGGAGACTTTGTGGTCGAGTATAGAGGGGAGCTTATTGATGCAACTGAAGCTGAACACAGACGTAACCTGTACCCCAGCGCATGTTCAGTCTTCATGTTTGAATTCATATGGAAGCAGAAGACATTGTGGTAAGTTCAAAATGACTGAATGTTTACATTTCTATTGCAAGGTCAGGATTTCTGAAGCAAACATCTCATATTGCTCTTTAACGAGTCCTTACCTGTAGTACCCGGCCCCGTCAGTCCCCAGAATCTATAGAAGGGGGAGTGACGGACCCGTGGAATAGCAGGATCTCATTCTTACTAAGGCTCCGTCATTTCCGGTGACCCTGTGGTCCCCGGGAACTCATGGGTACTGGGGACTGACGGGACTCCCACATATGCTGAGGGGCCCGTTAGTCCCGTGATTCAGCCTGTGTGTGCCTTCTCTAATACACACTCACGGGCGTAATGTACTGGGTTAGAGGGGTAATAATATAAGCCTCACATTTTACAGCTAAGACAGTGTGCTCACGCTGCTGTGAAGATTTAAAATATAATATAGAGATAGAGAAAATAATAAGAGAAAATTCAAATGGCCAGGGCTGAATGAGCGGCCCTGTGTCTCAGCAAGCGCATTTGGCACATGTGGACACGGAGACTCGTGCACTGTTATACTGTGTCCAAAACTACTGTATAATATGTACAATGCCAAAATAGTACATGTCAAGTGTTCTCTGTCTGTGAGGTAGGTAGATGGATGGCTTGATGGATAGGTGAAAAACCTTTCAACACAAAAAATAAAGAACATTTCATTAATCATTCAGATAAATTAAATGCATTATACAGAAGACAAATGAAATAAAAATATACACTTCAGTAAAGCCACTTTTGTCTAAACTATCATTTATCCTAGTTTTACATTCATTAGTTTTTAAATCAGAGGTGAGTAATTTCAAACAACGAAGATGAAATAAACTGTGGTCTACCTTGCATTTTTTACACTTTCTGTAACAATTACATTTTTAAAGTATACATTTTAGAGTTTACAAATATTTTAATAAAGACTTTAACCAAGGATTTTCTTTTACAAAGAATTATTTTCCTTAAATTAAACCAAACATATTTACACTAGCTTTAAGATTTAACCAAGGATTTGGGGTAATTACTTTTAGTATTAATTAACATAAATGTGTGGGAAACACTATCTACATAAACAATTTATTCAAACTTAAACATTTATTTTAATATCAATATAATTTTTTTAACTTAAATGCAGTAACTATTTCCCAAAGCATAAATACATTTCCACAATTGAGCTTCCATAGTTCCCAAACATATAAGCAGCAAATATGAGTCCGAGCTTACCGATAGCCCGTCTAACTCAAAGTCTTCCTCACAGTGGAAAGTGGATTGTGCTTGGTTTGTTGTCCTCTCAGTATGTCGCACTCGGGTCAAATGACTGCTGCATGCATTTTAAGGTCTACTAGGCACGCCCGCCCTTGATTGCTCTAATTCAACTCACCTGGCGGAGCAGCGCGCACCAGGCTGCGCTTAGCTGTAGATTGCACAAGGTCTAATCAGCGGCCACGCGCAAGCAGCAGCACAGAGCAGGTAGTGGGCAAGAGGAGGAAGAGAAGAGAAGAGTAACAGCCACACCTACTAGGTCAGCGCGACAGTACAACAAAACCACGTTTAAGCTCTAAGCCAGGGGTGCCCAATCCCAGTCCTCGAGAGCTACTGTCCTGCAGTTTTTAGATGCATCTCTACTCCAACACAGCTGAATCAAATAGTTGGATTACCTCTTCAGCATGCCATCAAGTCTGGCAAAGGCCTGATAACGAGGCATTCATTTGATTCAGGTGTGTTGGAACAAGGATGTATCTAAAAGCTGCAGGGCAGTAGCTAGTGATGGCCAAATGAAGCTTTCTGAAGCATTGAAGCTTGTATTGAAAAACGGTTCATTACTCGAAGCTTTTCAACACAGTCCTCTCTGGTGACATCTGGTGGCCAAAAATATGAAGAGCAGCTTGAATCCACAAAATAAAACCAACTGCTTCATAATGATTGCCCACTCTACAGAGTGGAACTCTGTCTGATATTGGGCTGCTGTTGTGTTGCTTTGAAGGCGTATTTTTTGGTACTTATGCATTTAATCTCTAGACGGGTATATTTATAAATAATATTATATTAGGGGCATTTTTTTTTCATATAGGGAGACCGGGGATAGTTGTAACGTGGGTCAGTTGTAACACTTCCAATTTCTCCAATCAGGGCTAAGTTTCAAATGATGTGATTCATCCTGTGCATGCCCAATTCAGTTCTGCTATCACATGTGAAAAATCAGCACATTTTGTCAAACACAGACAATTTAATACGAAAAAAAGTAATTTTTATGCCAAAAAGTAAGTTTTTCTACTTTATTTCAATTTATAATAGCATTATCTGCTTTGCAGTTAAATGCATCAAACTTAAATTATGTTATCTTTATGTCTATGGGGATATATTCTGTGTAGGTCTTTAGTGCTAATGTTTTAGCCGTTGGCTGTAATGTTAGCTAGTTCATGGCTATAGGAGTCTGGGTCAGTTGTAACAGCAACAGTCTGGGTTAGTTGTAACAATAATGCAGATGTTACAACTTACCACACTATTACTTTAACTTATATTAAACAAGTTGGGGCAACGACATCAGCAGAGAGAGGTTCACTGGTCGCCTTTATTAATGCCATTGGCAACACAACCACTGTTTGTGTTCCCACACATGCATTATGCAGACCACTGTGTCAGAGATGGACCAGTAGTAATTATTGGTAGTGGAAATAAATCAGGATGGGTGCAAGAAACAGATTTCCTCATCTTTCTGAAGCACTTTGCAAATCACACCAAGGTCAGCCATGATAAAAAGTAATGGAATTGCGATGCTGGTGCACAACTACATTTTTTCAGCTTCATTGTTATGTTCAAAATTGGTGCAAGAGTTGTAGGTTATAATGCCCACTGAGCCAATGAGGCCAAACTCAAGGAAGACCAACCAAAATTAATGAAATATTCAGTTGCAGAAAATTCCATCATTTTTCTTTTTTGGGGGGTTGAAATATGTTCAAAAGCTAGATTTCTGCATTCTGTCACACACACACAGCTACATAAATGGCTCTATGTGTATTCATGTGTTGAATAAACAAAGATTACATGTTAATGTTTTGTTAGTACCCTTATTTCATTGTGTTACATTTCACCCCAGGATATGTTACAACTAACCCAGACTATGGGGTTAATTGTAACATTTCACTCTTTGTGTTTGAGACCATACCATGCAATGGGTAATTGTGCTTCAGAGAAAATAGCTGCACTATTTAATAGCAGAGACATGTAAATACTTTGCATTACATTTTCAATCCACTACCTTAAAAGAACTCCAAGTTACAGACAGAAATGTCAAAAATGTTACAACTATCCCCGGTCTCCCCTACATATTTTTGACCTGGGGGTAGAATTGATTGTGAAATGGAAAGGGAAAATGCTTATGAACTTGCAAATTAAAAACATGAGGCATTTAAGGAAACCCTTGTTCATTTTAATTTAAGAAGAAAATTAGTTTCACTGTCCGATGGCCGAACCTGTTCCTTTTCGTGGAGATAATTTCTCCTGCCTTAAGGAAAATCCTTTCACATGGCACAGATGAGGCCAGAGTGCAGAGAAACTGGTAGAGATGCAGTTATGGCTCCACAAACTATCAGCTAAAGAGAATAAATAAATTAAATTGCTGCACATTTTGTAGACTAACATTTTAAGATTGTTTTTTTTAAATAAAATATTTCTTTGTATAACATTAAATGTTACGAGTCAAATGGAAGTTATTCAATGATATTTATATTATGAAAAGCAGATTTTTTACATTTTAAGTTTTTCCCATTTTCAGATAAAATAAACACGCACAAAACAAAAGCAAACACCCAGAACACAAAGCTGGAAATCCCACCGACCAAAATCAACTCAAAATACTCCCACATAACAGAACCAAATCTCTCAGTAGAATGATCAGTGGTTCGCTATCTGTCACCATCAAAACACTCCACAAATCCCGCAAATGATTCACTTCCTTCCATTTGAATCAGGTACCGAAGCAGTTGTGTGCGTAATGAAGCTTCGGACGTCACTGGTCACGTGACTTTTGCCAAACGAAGCAAGCCTCGACACAGTGCTTCTGAACCAGTGTGTTGTTTTTTTCGACACACGCTCCGGAGCGTCAGCTTCAAGCGGGCCATCACTAGCAGTAGCTCTCGAGGACTGGGATTGAGCACCCCTGCTCTAAGCACAAGTAGAAGCGCAAACACTTATCTCAGTCAGAAAGCAACGCGTCCTTGACTGATGGACCCTCTTTAACTTATCAACTATGCATTTAACAACTAAACTTGTATTGGATGTTGTGTTTGTGTTGGTGCTTAAAAATTATAGTATAGTTCATAGGCAAGTCACTATAAATGTTTGTTTAATGTATGTTTCCAAATTTGCAGTATTGATGGAGCACTTGAAGATGGGTCATTTGGGCGACTAGTAAACGATGAACACAGGACACCAAATTGCAGAATGAAGTTGATTGAAGCAGAAGGAAGCCACATCTCTGCCTTTTGCACTGAAGGAAATTGTGGCAGGAAGTGAAATTACTTATGACTATGGTGGGAAAGAATGGCCCTGGCGGAAAAAGGTGGGTCATTTAAAAAAAATTTTCCCCCTATGAATTGTTGTTTAAAACCTACATATCTAGATGTCACAATTAGGGCTGCAACTAACGATTATTTCAATAATCGATTAGTTGTCGATTAATCGATTAGTTGTTTCAGCCCTAGTCACAATATTTAAATGTCCTCTTGGTGGTATTCAATCTGGTTTAACTAAATCTTGAATTTGTATGACTTTTCCAAGTGATGATTGCAAGCTTATCTGTTTTGTGTCCCCTCCACAAGTGTGTTTTACTGAGTGGCCACACACTGGAGGTGAAACAGTGAAAGCATCAGTTTGAGCTCAGATGTCATTATGAGGCTGATGGACAGTGTCCTTGAAAACCTTGGGTTTTTCTGTGTCAGACATATACATGCACCTTTTACTCACAGTCACTTTAGCTTCTTAGTATTGTCTTACTTTGGCTTCACTTTACTAGGTAAGGGTTAATCACTCTGTTTCCTTGCAGTTAGGGTGAGAGTTAGAACTGTATTTAACTGAAGGTGAAACAGAAAATGCTTAACTGTGTGTGTGTGTGTGTGTCTGACACAGACAAACTCAAGGTATGTGGGAACACTGTCCTGACATCTGAGCTCAAACTGAGTCTTTCACTGTTTCATCTCCAGTGTTTGGCATACTCAGAAAAACACACGGGTTGAGGGGACACTGGTTAGAAAAGACCACTCGTAGTGGATTAAATACATTTCCACTGTAGCTGCCAGATGTTTACAATATTTGTTCTACTTTTCATACCCAGCTAAAGATGGCAAGCATCCCTTCTGGTCAACAGTGTGTTGCAGAGCCTATTGCCCATGACGTGGAGCACCATGTGATCTCTACAGACTCATTCACAGGTGAGTCCCTGCTTGAGTAAGCACTACCTGTTAAACCCTGGGGTCTTGCAAAGCACTATGCCTCCATGTCTTGTGTTCTCTTCTACAGACAGAGAATTAAGAGCAGAGTGTCAGTCATCTAGACCTACAGCCGACAACTCTGAGCATGAGGTTAGCATGGATTCATCTGTTTACTAAAGATTGTATCAATGTGTAGTTTGGCAAATAGTGTGGTTTGTAAAGATCATGTTTATCAATTGATTACAATTATAATGCATGTATGGTCTTTAAATCATTGTAAGTACAGGTAGTCATCATTTAACATTGCATTTCCCTCTCAACATCATTTGGGTGTTTTAAGGTTTGACTGAGAGTGTCCCTCTTGATCAGATGGACACTGTACCATTGATGCTTGTTCATCTTTGCATCTTTTAGGTGCATTCTGTTGGAGGTCAGTGTGGCACTTCTTCTCTGAAAGAGTTAATTGGTGAAGTTGGTGTCCAGTATCAGGAGTTGTCACCCCAAGCGTTCTCAGAAGAACTTACCAGTGGTCAGTTTTGAGTAAATGTTGTTAACTTCTGGCAATGCATGACATGCCTGAAGGTTTGCTGCATGAAAAATGTGCCAGTATTGGGACATTTCTGATGATTCTATAGTGTCTTGATGGATATTTTGAGTAGAATTGTAACAGTCAGGGATGTGAATTGATTGCGTTATGCGTAGATGTGTTTTTTTGACTTAACGAAAGTCAAGCACTGAATCTCCTTGTGTTCCCTTGTACAGAGAGCAAATCGAAAGAGGTGCCACAATCATCCAGAGCTGTGCCTAATGACTCTGCTTGTGAGGTGAGTTGAAATTGACCTTTGTTTTAAAATTGACCAATGGTTAGAAGTGTTATGGTGTTTACATGAAACTCCATTTTGAGTATTTTAGCAAACATCTGGCAGCGGTGGTGGAAATGTCCTCTATTTAGAACAGGAGGTCTTTTCTAACCACAGTGTCCCCTTAATAAGTGTGTTTTACTGAGTGGCCACACACTGGAGGTGAAACAGTGAAAGCATCAGTTTGAACTCAGATGTCATTATGAGGCTGATGGACAGTGTCCTTGAAAACCTTGGGTTTTTCTGTGTCAGACATATACATGCACCTTTTACTCACAGTCACTTTAGCTTCTTAGTATTTTACTTTTGCTTCATCTAAATAGATTCCCTCTCTCTAACTCACAAATCTCAGGAATTGAATAGATATGCTTCACTATTTTATCTAAAAGTAACTCCTATCTCCCTTTCCATCTCTCCTGAAGGATTGGTAGAAAATATGTAAAACGGTCAAACAGTATTTTTAATTCGTCATAAAATATTTGGGTAACAATGTTTTATGTTTCATTTCATGTTTTTAATTTTTTCCAGTGTACAATTCATAGGCTGGTATTTGAATCGGTGAAACTTGACAAATGCGGGATATGCCATTCACCTTTGACAGCTATCAGATGGCACGGTCTAAGATGCAAGCGTAAGTGTATTATTTATCTTGTGTTAATTAATGCATTTTTTCACTATACCATAAGTTACCATGAGTCAGGTCTACATTTTCATATGTAAAGAATAAAAAAAATCACTTCAAAGTTTTATCAATTCAAACCATTGCAATGATACACAGTGTAATGGCAGATACTATCACATATCATGCATTTGAGTTTGTCTGCTTAGTGTGGCAGAGAACAGAGAGCATACTGTAATAATGTATATTGCCCTCTTACTCTTTGTTGATTAGACTGTTGAACTTTACAACTTTAAATCTTTGTTTCACTCTTTCAACATCAAGCTCATATAAGCTAAATAGCAGCATCTCACCGCGCAAGGCATGCCGGTCCGGGTCAAGGGTCACGACTACCCAGCGTGCATCGTAAACAGTAAACACGGCCGCGTGTGATAGCGATATTGAATATTTTGAGCGTCCCTAAAGTCAATGTTTTAAAAGAATTTGGTACGAAACGGGGATACAGTGCTGCTGGGAAGAGAAAGAAAGAACTTGTGGCCCTCGCTTGGGCGTTTTCACTACAAAAAGCCCCTATAGTTTTAACAAAACAGCAGGAGCGGGAGGCTATGCTACCTTGGATATAAGTCTCTGCTCGAGATCGAGACTGACAGTTGTCAGATGACAATTCTAGATCCCTTAGAGCTGAGAGAAGGTTGGTACAATGAATCGACAGCTGCAAATAAACTTTCACTTTCAAAGCCTCATATCCGGAGCCATCAGCCTCTGTGGTGCCCGGAGACGCTCGTGTGGGGTTTGGCCACTGACGTCTGGCAACCCTGGCACAGCACTTCCCCATAGGCCTATATCCATGGATGTATTAAAAGAACCAAGCCTATATCTGACGGAGAAGTATAATTCAGCCTTTACATCGTGGGTAGTGGTGTACTCTGACCCGGCCGCGCCGTGCATGCGTACTGACAATGCTGATTTAGCTTATTTGTGATGTTACAATGCAAAAACCACAGTTCCTGATTTGATCTGTTATATAAAGATAAAGCAAAATGCACAAATGTTTAATTATATTTAAGAGAGTATCAACATGTATGAAGTAAACTGCCCTCAAGTCTGTTTGTCATTCTGTAATTACACATATACACACAAACTTGGAAGATGATGTTTGATGATAATAAACCCTTTGAGTAAACATTCCATCAAACTTGCAAACTCCTTACAATGTCAATATAGGAAGCCCAATAAGGTACTGGGTCTGATTAATCCAGACCTATTCCAATAGATCAATCAGGCAATTTGCAATACAAATGCTTGATGGTGTCTCTACACATTTTCAATGACTTTTTAGTAGAAGTCCTTTTCATCTCAATCCTTATTAATTAATGTAGGATAAACATTTTAGCTTTTCTGTTTCTCATTAGATCATTCTGCCAGAAGTCTTTGAGCCAAGAATGCATTCTGAAACATGGCCTATGTGGCCCATAATGAGTAGTTTGGTCAGGTCAATTTAAGATAAGATATCCTTTATATCTATATATATATATATAGTTTACTAATTAGTCTGTTTTTAAAATAACAATGTTTTATATCTCAAATCTGATGAAAAAAATTGATTATTAGGATGATGCAGTATATCATATTCATAAGTTTAAAATGTGTCTTAAACTTAAAAAAAAAATCTGCTTTTTATTCTGAATTATGCGTTGGTTTTAAATTCACTTTATGCTTGTTTATATTTAGTGGTCTTAGTGAATATAATTTGTGATGTGTGGGATCGCTACTTTTTAAATTATAACTTAATGAATCATCGGTTGTTGTCTAATGCTGTGGTTTCTTTGTATTTGTAGAATGCCGTTGTGTGTGGCATAAGATCTGCCTCCAGACATCTTCAGAAGACTGGGATATGTCCGACGTAAGTGTACAGTGAAATTCAACCTGGAAAGACTCAGATACGGAGAAAGAATTAGACATGCTTTATTGAACATTAAATATTTGGCGGTCAGACCCCGGCGGGAAAACTGTTGATAAAAGCATTGCTGATTGAAGTAGGAGGTCTTCCCCGGGGTCTGGACACTGGTGGTGGTATGGAGGCAGGGGGGCAAGCATGGGGTGCAGGGGTGGTGGAGGGATGCGAAAACGCTGAGAGGCCGAGCTATGGGTGAAAGAGCTTAAATGCCCGGATGCTGAATGGAGGCGTAGGTGCGAGGGAGCTCCGGATTGGCTGCGCCGGAGTGAGCAGCTGAAGGGAGTTGAGATGATGATGATGATGATGGAGATGATGTGCAGGTGTCTCCCAGGTTGAATTTACGCAGGCTTCATTATAATATAGTTAATATTGACGTAGATGCAGTTCGTGAAGATTGCCACATGTTGCTTGCTCTTCCTTTTTCTTTCATCACAAAATTATAAGGATAATCAGTTTTGTAAGTGTTGTCTCAGATAGAGAATTGAAAGCAGAGAGATTTTGGACTGGATAGAGTGTAGAAGTTATGTGAGAGAGGCCAGAAATAAATAAACACATTGTAAAAAATATTACTTAGATTTTATTATAATCCTTTTAAAAAAAAAAAAAAAACAAAACAGTTTCATACAATCTAGTCTCAAAGGTTTTACAAATTTTGATCTGTGGGGGTCATTGTGGGAGGGGCTCTGGGACCAGGTTAGGGCTGGTGTCTTAGTTTTTTTTGTTTTGTGTTTGTTTTTTTGTTAATGTCATTGTTCAAAAATATAAATTGGATATTAGAAATGGAACAAATATCAAAAAGTACTGAATCGATCACAGATTGCAAATTGATCAAGCAGAATCAAAATACTTGCACAAAATACATATCTGCTGCACATTTTCTTCTTTAAATCAGGAGGTATTTCTTAGTACTTTTAAGACATCTAGAGACTTTGGTTTACGTCCCGAGCTCTGTGACGTGAACAATTTAGCATTTATCCTTCCCATGTTTATTTCTGTTATTTAATCTATGCTGCATTTACGAACAGGGTGATGTCTCATCTGATGAAGAATACATCCCAAATTCTGCATCAGATTCAGAAAGCTCAGGAACAGAGTTGTCTATTGAGTTACCTGGACCATCAAAAACTCCCATGCTGCTAGCATGCCTGATTTATGCGTTACTTTTGCTGAAAAAGAACAGACCATGGATGTTAAGAACAACTTTGAGCACATTTTGAATGATCTTGAAACTACTGATGATCTTCATCCCAACCAAGAACCAGACAGCTCAGAGTCATGCCAGCAGAAAACAAAAGATGCATGTAGCGAAAAGAGTACTGTGGATATTAGCCAAAATGAATCCCCAACCAAGTCAACAAAATTAATCAAAAGCACAGTCAATTTTTGTTTTGTGTGTGGAAAACCTCAAACAAAATTTGCACGTCATCTGGAGACGCATGTAATGAAAATGCTGAAGTCGCCCAGGCGCTTCAGTTACCCAAATCATCAAAGGACAGAAAAGTTCATCTTGAAAGGTTACGAAACCTTGGTAACTTCAAGCACAACTCTGCTGTTAAAACCACAGGATCAGGTTGTCTTAAAGTGAAAAGGATCTCAAAAGAGCAGCAGCAGCGCTGAGACATCTGAGTACTGCTTATACTGTAAGGGTATGATATCCAGAAAAGAAATTTCTCGGCATATGAAAAGATGTGCTTTAAGACCAGAGAATAATGCTGAAGAGAAGCTGAAAGATAGAGTCTTTGGTATAGCATCTACTCAATCCACAATGTCTCAGCCAATTTCAAGTGAACTCTACTCAGTACTGGGCAAGATGCACAAGGATGATGTGTCTAGTGCAATAAGGAATGATCATTATATTATGCAGTTGGCTCAGTCTCTTTTAATAAGCATGGAAGTGACAGATCAAAGCATGAGTATATAAGACAGAAAGTAAGGGAACTTGGGAGATTACTTGTGACTTTGCGTCACACAACAAGAATCCATAATATGGAAGAGGCAATAAAACCAGCCAACTTCTTTATTCTTACTAATGCTGTCAAGAGAGTTTCAGGTTTTGATACTGAAACCAGCACATTCAAAGCCCCAAGTTTGGCCCTGAAGCTTGGACATTCTCTCAGAAAAATAAGTGATATTATCATGTGTCGTGCTCTCATGGAAGAGGATCAAGAGGCGATCGATTCAATCAGGAGGTTTCACACACTTCATGAAACAAAGTGGTGTGAATTAGTTTCCCATTCAGCCTTATCAAACCTGAGTGAGGCAAAATACAACAAGGTCGACAGCCTTCCACTGACCAGAGATGTTCAGAAGCTGCAGTTATATCTTGGTCAGCAAGTGGAATCGGCTAGGGAGAAACTAGGTGATAACCCAACAGCAGGAACTTATGCAGCACTAGCAAAGGTGATCCTTTGTCAAGTGATTTTGTTCAATAGGAGGAGGGAAGGTGAAGTAGCACGTATGACTGTCAAAAATTTTGAAGATCGTGACATGTCCAAACTAAACGATGACATCAGCTCTGGGCTTACAGAAGTTGAGAAAAGGCTTTGCCAACAGTTTGCCAGAGTGGAACTGAAGGGGAAAAAAGGACGAAAGGTGGCTGTGATCCTGACTTCTGATATGACCGATAACCTGTCACCCTCGTTAGTAAGAGGAAAGAGTGCGGGTATCTGAAAACAATATGTACCTTTTTCGCCATTCCTTGTAGTGATGGCCACTACAGAGGGCAGTTTGGTCAGTTTGCAGATGCTTGCGGAGCTGAACATCCTCAGAACCTCAGATCAACTAACCTTCGCAAACAGATTGCCACGATAAGCCAAGTCATGAACTTGAAAGATAATGAACTAGACCAGCTGGCCGATTTCCTCGGCCATGACATTAGGGTCCATAGAGAATACTATCGACTGCCCCAATCAACAATTCAGCTGGCTAAGATCTCCAAGTTGCTCATGGCCATGGAGAAGGGAAGTGTGAAGGATATTCAAGGAAAAACTCTGGATGAAATTGGTGGTATGCATGGTTTATATGTTGTTAAATCGGCTTGGTGTTTGTGAATATGGTTGGTCTAATAACATTTTTTCAATTTTATAGATGACATAGATGGGATGGCTACTGGATCACAGCAACTCCCTGATGCTTCCACATTGCGAGGTACTGAAATTATTGTATTCTGTGTTATAGACTTTGCAGTTGTATTGATAAAATATTTAAAATTTACATTTTATATATTTAGATAATGTTATTGCAGTTCTGTTTGTACTTTGCTGTGTAGTTAATACCATTTACAGTGAGGAAAGTAAGTATTTGCTATTTTGCAAGTTCTCCCACTTAGAAATCATGGAGGGATCTGAAATTTTCAGCGTTGGTACATGTCCACTGTGAGAGACAGAATCTAAAAGAAAATTCGGAAATCACAATGTATGATTTTATTAAAATATTTTTGTATATTACTGCTTAAAATAAGTATTTGAACACTTGCTTATCATGCAGATTTCTGACCCTCAAAGACCTGTTATTCTGCTTTTAAACAGTCCAACTACACTCTGCTCATGATTCTAATTTAGCAGCACCTGTTTGATGCCGTTAGCTTTCATAAAGACACATGTGCACCCCACAATCTGTCAAAAGTGTTGCAGCAACATGAGTAAAACCAAAGAGCTGTCCAACGACACAAGAGACAAAACTTTAGACCTTCACAAAGCTGGAAAGGGCTCCAGAGCCACTGCCAAGCAGCTCGGTGCGCGACAGTGCTGCGTGCACGCATGTGCGTGTGCGCGATGGAGCGCGTGCAGGTGACTGTGCGCCCTCTGCAAGACTCCTGCAGGCACCCCTGAATGGAAGAGGCTAATGTCTTCCTCGGACTGGAGCCCCACGTAAGATCTCAGCTCGTGGGGTGTCAGTGATGCTAAGAAAGGTGAAGAATCAGCCCAGAACTACACGGGACGAGCTGGTCAATGACCTGAAGAGAGCTGGGACCACCGTTGGCAAGGCTACTATCAGTAATACACTGAGACGTCATGGTTTAAAATCATTCATCACACTGAAGGTTCCCCTTCTTAAGCCAACCCATGTCCAGGCCCGTCTGAAGTTTGCCAGGGACCATCTGGATGATCCAGAGTCATGGGAGAAAGTCCTGTGGTCAGATGAGACCAAAATAAAACTTTTTGGTCTAAACTCCATTGTTGGGGTTTGGAGGAAGAAGAAGGATGAGTCTCATCCCAATAATACCATCCTACAGTGAAGCATGAGGGTGGAAACATCATGCTCTGGGCTGTTTTTCTGCACAGGGGACAGGACCACTGCACTGTATTAAGGAGAAGATAAACGGGACATGGATTGTGAGATTTTGGGCCAAAACGTCCTTCCCTCAGTCAGAGCATTGAAGATGGGTTCTGGCTGGGTCTTTCAACAAGACAAAGACCTGAAGCACTCAGCCAGGAAAACCAAGGAGTGGCTCCGTAAGAGGCATTTCAAGGTTCTGGAGTGGCCTCACTAGTCTCCAGACCTCAGTCCAATAGAAAATCTGTGGATGGAGTTAAAAGTCTGTGTTGGCCCAAAACATGACAGATCTACAGAAGATCTGTGTGGAGGAGTGGGTCAAAAGACCTTCTGCAATGTGTGCAAACCTGGTGAAGAACTACAGGAACTGTTTGGCCGCTGTAATTGTTAACAAAGGCAATATTAATATAGTTTGACTCAAGTGTTCAAATACTTATTTTACAAAGAAATATACAAAAACTTGTTATAAAATCATACAATGTGATTTCCGAATTTTATTTTAGATTATGTCTCTCACAGTGGACATGTACCTATGATGAAAATTTCAGACCCCTCCATGATTTCTAAGTGGGAGAACTCGCAAAATAGCAGGGTGTTCAAATACTTACTTTCCTCACTGTATGTATTAAATATATATTTATTTTTTTTTTTTTGCTAGAAAAATCTATCAATGACAATGAAGAAATATTAACTTCTGTGACTTCTGATTTGCCTCACTTCTCCGAGACTGCAGCTCAAGGTACATTTTCAATGCTGTACTCAAAGTTTGCCCAACATATCTTATGTAATGAGCTGGGATCTGTGAGTTAGTCCTGTTCAGAGACAAATCCAGTGAAATGTGCAGTAACGTATTTTAACAGCGCACATCACGTATGATAACGATGCTCTCTTGTTTCATTAATGCCACTTGCATCTCTGTTTTTCATTGCATTAAAAATGAAATCAGACTTTATTATTAACACTACTATGCTGATTACGATAACCTGGGATTGTGTATAGAACAATATTACTAACCATCAGTACATTTTTACATGGTCGATTGTTAGTTGTTCCATTCCTAATTGTGACACTAATGCTTTATGACTAGTATTTTGATGCTTCATCAGTTTTGGCCAAGCAAGATTTGGCCTGTGCAAAATCTACATCATTTCCCAGTAAACTTATTACCCAAGGTATTGTTGACTTCATCCAGTTCAGCAGCATTGCCATGTGTATAGTTAGTATAATAGAACTGGCTGTCACTGTCCCTCTGTGCCCATGGTGTTTGATTGGTAGGCAGAAAGCCTCTTTAAGCCCATACATTTATACTGTGCAATATTTTTAGATGACCAGGGAATGATGCCTGTGTGACTTCTGGTTCACCTCCTGTCCCAGACTCAGTTACTAAAGGTATGATATAAATCAGATGCCATGTCCATCACTAGGCACTATGTGCAGTCAACACCAACATCATGTGGTTAGACATTATATAACATATAAAGAAGCTGAATGTATTTTGTGTTTACCAAGCAGTGTGATGAACTATCATGTTAATGAAAACAATCAAACTTTAAATTTTATCAGGTCTACAGTCTATTTATTATCACACACAATTTGTTTAGACAAGTACCAGCTTGTTTTCACAGTTTTGAACACCATCTCTACCTACAAGTGCATCTCACATGATCTTTTTAAACTTCAAATTTGTTTTGTTTTATTGAACAGGTTTACGTGTTT
Source organism: Oreochromis aureus (assembly GCF_013358895.1). NCBI lineage: Eukaryota > Metazoa > Chordata > Actinopteri > Cichliformes > Cichlidae > Oreochromis > Oreochromis aureus. The sequence goes on along the minus strand of NC_052944.1, from coordinate 114,683,731 downwards.
CAGCAAGGCGGTGTGTGAAGAGACCATGGTCTGAGGAGGAGATAGGAGCGGTGATGAAACATATGAAGCCTTTTATTGAAAACGGTATCACTGTCACCAACCAGCAGTGTCTGAAGTGCAAAGAAAAGGAACAACCTATCTTGGAGACGAGATCTATTCAAAACATTCGAGATTTTGTGCGCAACAGAGGACTGGCCTTTAAAAAAAATAAATAAATGTTAAACACTAAATGCACTTTTTGACAGTCTGAGCCTTTACCTTTCTGGGCCTGATTTCAAGGTTAGTGTTCTCCATTCAAAAAGTATGTAGTTGACTTCACTGTGCTCACAGGCAGTGTTTTGTTTTGATGTGTGGTTAGCCTGAGTCTTTTAATGCCAGGATTCACTTTTATTTTCCTTCAATAATTGTTACAATGCTGTCCTTTTAAGGAATTGATTATTGAGTTGGTTATATTAAATATAGTTCAGTAATTCAACAAATGTGTTGTGTGTTGATATAAGTCTTATGTATAAGTCATGGTGTCAGCCCGACTCACCCCTGGTGTGCAAAGGTGCTGTTTTATTGGTCAGCCACTCAGTGCCAGTTTCTTCAGGACAATGAAAAACTCTATAATACATAGTTTGTTCTAGTTGATGCAAGCACTGTTGTGTTATGCTTCTAGTTGTTTTAATGACACTTTGACCACCTGTTAGTAGATCACAACAGATATGATCTGTGGTGTTTTATGTAAGCTTGTATGTCAGATTGTAATGCTCATCAGAGAAAACCAAAATATAGTCTTTTTATTATTTTTTAATTTATTCATCCATCCATCCATCTTCAACCGCTTATCCGAGGCCGGGTCGCGGGGGCAGCAGCCTAAGCAAATTTATTCAATTTTACTATAATGATGTATCAGTCACAGTCTTATAATACACCTTCTTTTCTAAGAAGGTTATACTTAGTGCATGTGTGAGTATATGTACAGTGAACTGGCTTTACACACCATGTGTCCTTTTAAACCAGATTTACTCAGTGTGTGTGTGTGTACAGTAGACTGGCTTTACACACCATGTGTCCTTTTAAACCAGATTTACTCAGTGTGTGTGTGTGTGTGTACAGTAGACTGGCTTTACACACCATGTGTCCTTTTAAACCAGATTTACTCAGTGTGTGTGTGTGTACAGTAGACTGGCTTTACACACCATGTGTCCCTTCAGAACAGACTATACTTTGTGTATATGTATGATGACATCACTGACCTTGTACACCAGACTGTCCTTATAGACCGAGCTACAGAAAAGTCTCTACAAACCACCAGAATGTCTGAAAAAATAGCCTTTTTTATATCTCAGTCGAGCAAAGAAAATGTTTAAATTTTAAGTTGTGTATAGGTTTGCTGATTTTTTTCATGATTTTTGATATGCATATTGTAGCTCTAGCACCTCTGGAACCCGGTGTCCCCATAGCCCTATGTCCACTCTAATTTGCCAAAAATTTCAGAAATTGTCCCTCTAACCCAAGAAACGGGTATGTGTGTGTGTGTGTGTGTGTGTGTGTGTGACCTCCTGCTGATCAAAGGGTCATAAAACAGAAAAGCAGGAGGAACATCCTTGGTCATAAAGAAGGTAATCTCCCCCACACCCAATGTATGGTTTACCATAGATAACACAGTGAAACCATACAAAGGGCAGGAAGTTTTACCAAACATCAAACAGACCTCCACAAGGATGTTGCTTGTGATAAAACACTTCAGCCTCGCACCCAGAACCTCGAAAATCTGGGGATGGGAGGTCAGAAAGAATTCCTTTCAACAGACAAAACAATGGACAAATGGTAAACATAAAAGTGACAAATGTTTAACTATTCACTCTAACAATCAGCTCTTTAGAAAATGATCCTGATGAACATGAAACTAACATCAAATGAGAAACACAGCTTCCTTGTTTCATGTCCAATAACAATAAATGAAGAGCTAATAAAGAGCTATTCTATTGTAAAATGCTGAGATGATTATTAGACAGAACCCAGCGGCTCACCAAAAGCCTGCATTGAAAATCTATATGAAAGTAATCTATGCTCATATATGGCAAAATCCTTTAAGTGTCACTGTGTTTTTCATCTGTGCTCTTGTTGGTTGGACAAGCACACTTCTATTATTCATGATCACAAAGAACTTGTGCAGCCCTGATATCAGCCCTAATATATGAGTGTGTTTGCCCAAAGATTGAAACAGCATCAACATGACAGCTGTAAGAAATCTTCTCTCAGCCTTGTTTGGCAGAAGATCCCTGCAACAAAGATTGTAGCTGAAAGATGACGTGTGTAAAGTTTGTCTTTGGGAGGGTTGAGGCTGTTTTTAGACCTTTGATAGTTTCAATCCAGTTCTGAAAGACAGAAATAAAAACAACATCATTAAGATCAGATCATGGAGCTGTTTCCTGCCTTGTTTCTAGCTTCACATTACAAGACTTTACTACAATAAAGATGCTAACATGTATCTGTAGGAACAACATCATTGAATCTAGAACAACTGGAGCCAAACCAGTGGCTCTGCTGGGATCACTGGTGAGCCAACACTTCCTTGTTGATGCAGATTTCAGGGCTTCCTGTTGCTCCTCCGTTATAACTGTTCTCTCTTCTCAACACATGATGACACAAAGGAATCAGCAGTGACGAAGATGATGCTGAAGCACACATTTCACACATATAACAGAGCAGTGCAGTTACACACACCTCTCTTTGACATTAGGCCTCAAACAAAGACACAAAACACTAACTTGACTCTAAATAGAAGAAACTGGCAGCTTTTTCTGTTCTGTGCTTATTTATATTTGACACACATGCTTCTCTTTGTGCAAACACACATTGCACTATAAGGGTAACCTAGCACACAATGATTGGACAGCACAGTGATGATGCTGGGAGATCCTATACTGAAGCAACACAGAAACACTGAGAACTTTAAACATTGATTATATTGAGATAAGCAGCCGACCCAGTCTAGATAAAGGCGAGCAGCTGGGACCGCTGCTGCACCAAAAACAGGTTTCAGTGTTTCCATGTGTGTGTGTTTGATGTCTTTACTTATACTGGTCAATAGACTTTAGTCAACACATGATTGAAAGGTGTTACACATGAAATAAAAACAGTGTTTCATCTTTATTCCTCTGAAGCAGCTGCATTATAACCAATCTGCTCCTTTGTGGCCTTTAAAACAGCTTAAATAACTGTTGTTATATTTGTTTCTGCTCCTCTTGGACAGATGACTCTTGAAAAGACATTTTTGAATTTCAATGTGACTTTAACTGGATAAATATGGGATATATAAACGTCCCTCTGCAACAAACTGATTCCAGCTTCTACCTCATGATAGGAATGTTTTGTGGCTCAAGATGACCTGATATCTTTCATGATGGAGACATTTGACACATGTTTCACATATTATAGACCAACAAGTTATTCATAGCAGTTTAAATACGGGAGTCACTTTTGGGCCCAGCAGATAAAACAGAGCCAATACTTCCTTCTTTATTTAAGTGACGTGTGTCACAGATGTGACCTAGTAAAGTGTAGCTGAACATTAGTAACGTTATTAACACTCTCAGCTGGTCCTTGTTCCAGACCTGAAGATCCTCTTCTTTCATTCAGCAGCAGCTTCAGGTCTCTGATGGTCCAGGCTTGTTGTTGGGAAACAGCCCTGCTGGGATGATGGTGTCCTCACAGAAACAGTCAGTGATGCTGTTGATCTCCATCACAGAGCACGTCCCAGTCTGCAGGCTCAGTCCTGCAGGGCCTCGCTGGCTTCCTGACTCCACCCAGTCAACAACAGGAAGTGTTTGCAGGAACAAAGTGAGGCTGTGGTCAAACAGGAGTTTTTATCTCCTGGCTCTGACTCTCACTGCGGCCCCGCTGCTGTGTCAACATGTGTTTGTGCTAAACAATGATGGAAAGTGTTATAAATGACTTGTTGGCCTCTGATCTGTCACAAACAGCTGAAACGTGTCTCTCATGAGTCACATGAAGGTTTCTGACAGAAAGGACAAAAAAGTAGCTGCAGTCAGTTTGTGTCATTTTTATATTTATTCATCTGGGAGAAAAATCTGAGGGACATTAAAATGTGTTTTCAACAGAGACAAGAACATAAATATAACAGAACAGGTAAATGAACATATTTCAAGTAAACAGCTGGACTGATCAGGTCCAAACACAGAGTGATCAACAAACAGCTGTCATATCTTTATATATAAGCTCTTTATAAATCCTGTTCACTGCAGTCTGTTTACTAATAATGTCAAACTGTTAGAAACACAGAAACATCAGAATCGTCTTTGTTGACATAAACCTGTCTGGGATCCTTTGTTGTTCTTTTGATGCAGAGTTACATTATAAATATAAAGAGTTATTTCAGAGTCTCATCAGTTTTCCTGCATGTCTTTATTGAACACATCAGCAGGGCTGAAGCTCTCATGTTAAACACACACTGATCTATGGACACGTTCATGTGTTTCTAACAGAACCAGGCTGTTATCAGCTGCACTAACATGATGTCACACACACTGAATGTAACAGTGACATCATCACACAATCAGCTGTGATTGTTTCACTGTCATCAAACTAGTCAACAGGAAGTAGAATCAATAGAAACAATCATTTACTGACAGCATGTCTGATGGAAATAAGTGCAGATTATGTATGAAGTCTAACTGCACACAGTAACTGTGTTACAATAAGGACTTAACAGCGCCCTCTGCTGGAGTGTTTCAGTACTGCATTAACTAGAATACACCACCTCCTCCTCCTCCTCACACCACCTGCTACAGCTCTACTCTTCTATGACTACAGTCATCCACAGCACTGATGTGAGGTCACATGGTTCATATGTAAGGAGCACAGAGACGTGCTAGCAGCTGACCTCAGGTCAGTTTAATGACTGTGAGCAGCAGCTGTGTTCTTGTCACTGTGACAGGGAGACACTCTCAGACACAGCGCTCATGTCAGCTTGTTCTCATGCAGGAGGATCAGGAGCTCCATGTTTGTCTTTCTGTTTGAATCATGATGTGTTTGTGCCATCAGAGTCTGTCATGAGTACTCAGGGTTTCACAGCAGCTCTTCTGGATGCTGACGAGGACTCCAACCTCATGTTTCACCTCTCTGAGCTTCTGATGTCTGTGAACACTCGTGTTTCTTCTCTGGGCTCATCTGGACAAAAACACCTTTCTGTGTTTGGCTCCAGCCTCATTCTGACTGACAGGAAGTGTGTTATCCATGAGCTTCTTTGTTTCCTGCTGTGTTTCCTGTCTGTGGACAAACACGAGTGTTTCAGCTGAGGACTTGGTTCCTTCCACATCATGCCGTCTTTTGTAGGATTTCTCTGACTCGTGTATTATGAACTAAATGTATCCTGATACACACAGAGATGGATGAGCAGAGGTCACATGATGAAAGAACAAACATGGAGTCTTTGATTTATTTAGATATTTATTGATGAATGCAAACAAACCCTGACACTGAACCATCGTCCAGCTTTCACAGAACAAACCTGATCACATGACCTGCTGACCCAAATAGTGAAAAGCTCCATGGCAACAACAACAAACAGCCTCACATATGTTAACAGAGGCTGTTAGAAGCACAGAGTCTTTACAGTCTTTCTCCTGTTTGTACACAGATCTCTGCACATCTTCATCACAGTTACTCACAGACGTGCAGAGTGTGTGGATATCACAGCTAAGTTTCCACCATGTTTGTAGTCTGTACTGGGACTCATGGAGCATCTCTCTATGAGCACTCAGTGCTTTAAACAGTGAGTCCCAGTTTAACCAGCAGCCTTCACACCACACATCACACAGACATGGACACTTCAAACCCTCAGACTGAAGTCACTGGCAGTCTCTGGCACCAGCGACTGCGCTAACAAACATACAGCAAACAGTGAAGGTTTGGTAGAGAAAGCTGGTTGGGTAATACCAAGTATGCAGCGCAGGAGGCGGGGTTACATTACTAGATGATTAAACATGAAACTATTTTGCTGATAATAATTGAAACGATTAAAGAAAATCAACAAGATATTTATACAAGATAATTCATAATTTTATAAACTGGAATGATGAAATTATATTGGCTGGATCTGATTATTGGGGGGTCATGACCCCCGTAACACCCCTGGAAATGACGTGCCTGGTCCTGAGGTCAAATCCACCATCTTTGTTTCGTGCTGAGCTTCATGTTCTCCCGTGTTTGTGTGCGTCCTCTCCGGTACTCCGGCTTCCTCCCACAGTCCAAACACATGCAGTTAGTGGGGTCAGGTTAACTGTGAGTGGTTGTGTCTCTCTGTGTTATTCCACCTTAATAAATGACTTCCTGTTAGCATTAAGTGCTTCTGTAGGACTGATGTCATTTTCATGGTTGGATCATTTAAATGAAGCTGGACTCAGATGCAGTAAATAAGTTGATTGATCATTAATGAATAAAGCTGGTCAAATCCATCACGTGGACACATGTGATTGTGTAGTATTGATCCCAATGCTGGTATTAGTCCTGGATCAATAACACTGGATGGATGCGTTCAGCATGGAGCCCTGAGCTGTGTTACAGACAAACATGAAACTGACAGGTCTGTGTCATTCACAGTCTGTAACACTTCTAAACAACAGAGGCTGACCCAAGTGCCTCAGAGCCAGGCACGCTCACATCACAGCTCTCTAAAGAAGTTTCAAAATAAGAGCTGAAAGCTGTGTTTGCTTGTGTTAGCTTATTATTGTGGAGACTAACATTCAGTGATCATGTGTTCAGACTCATAATGATTACTCTCATAAATCCTGATCTTTGTATTTACTGTGTGTTGGATCAATAACTGAGATTCATCGTATCACACAGCTGTGCTGCTGCTGCTGCTGGTGATGTCAGCACATCTGGAACAATACGAGGTATCTGCTACCAGACTGAGCAGGACGTGAGACCTCTGGACTGTTTAAAGCTGTCCCTCCACAGGTCACTCAGACCTGATCCACACCTCAGTGAGATTCTCTGACTTCCTCAGTAGAGGCAGAAACCATTCAGATCTGGGACGATCAGCTGACTGATGATGTCACACAGACTGTGTTTTTCAGGAACAGTGATTCTGATGTGAGCCTGCTAGCTGACAGCAGACCTGATGAAACCACATGTTGACATCTGTGAGGACAGACTGGACTCTTTGACTGCACCTTGGTTCTCCTCAGAGGTCTGTACAGGAGCATGTCCACCCCACTGAAGATCTCAGTCACTGTGAAACATAGAAAGCTGCTTGTGTGGCCTCTGCCTCACATGTAGATGCAGCTACAGGTTTCTCTGTCAGTCAGACTGAAACAGTGTCCTGATGCTGCATCATTCAGCTCTGTGCCCCAGTCAGCATCACTGTGTCTCCCAGTGTCAGTGTTTCTTTTCCTGTAACACTCAGCACAGGCTCAGCTGGTATCCAGTGTTGGACTTTCAGCTGCTGTGATAGATCCTCTAACATAGATCAGCTCTGCTACATGTTGTTAGATCAGTGCAGCTGCCTGTCATGTCCTGATGTTTCTCTGGGTCAGCAGCTTCTCCATCAGAGGTTCACATGGAGCTGATCCAGTATCTCCAGTAACTGTGTTCTGTGCCTCACTGGTTCATCCTTCTGTCTGTGTGACGTCAGTCAGATGTTAAACTCTGTGATCTTCACTGTGTCACAGAGTTCAGTGAGTCCCGTTATTCACAGGATCAATCAGATCATCAGAGAACAGCTGATCAGCAATCAGTGGTGCCAACAGCGCCTCCTGTGGTGAGAGGATGCAATAATGCAATGTAGCATTTTTCCACTGAACACTTGCAGTCATGGAAACTGTCTGTTGGATCTGTGTGACGTTGCTTTCTTGTGTTGCTTTCTTGGTTAGAGTTCCTCACAAATGTCCAGATGATTCTTCTAATGAGGCGTCGACCATGTTTTCAGTTCTTTGGAAGAAAACATCGCCTTTGCCATCCTTACTTTTCTTTGACTTCTTCAAATGCAGCTGAACTCCAGCTGGTATTTTATTGGACTTTGCAGCTGTTTCTGGTCATCAGTTCATTCCTGCAAACCTCTGAACCTGAACAACAATGATGCTGCATTGCTGGCTGATCCCAAAAGCTTGATTCTGTTCATCTGGACGTTTTCAGAAACGTTTGCTCACTGATCAGGTGACTTCTTCAGTCTCAGCTGACTGCAGCTTTACAACCTTACAAACAGCACATTTGCAAAATGACTGAAACCAGCAGCACCTGATATATATAATACTAATATAATACATATACATATATAATCCATACTAATGATGAAGGAACTGAGCTCACAGTGTTCATTCAGTGAACTACTCAGTTTATTTTGGCCTCAGAAATGCTCACTCTGTTTCTACATCACTGTCAGCAATAGACTCATTCTGCTGTGTGGACAGGAACACATGTGACATCACTTCCTGTTTGTTTGTGACTGAAGAGGAAGAAGTTTACAAGGAATCATTTAGAAGAGTTTCAAACATCAACTGATTGAATCCATGAATGTGAAAACGTGTTTGTGAGTGAAAGAGACAGACATGTACAGACTGAACTATCTGTTCAACAGTCAGAGTGTTTCTCTAACAGGAGACACTCTTTACACTCAGCACAGGGACACTGAGGAACCAGACCAGACCCTAAACCCAGGATAAAGAGTTTGAGTGAATGTGGTGTTGAAGGTGTGGAGGTGGATCAGAGTGTCAGAGGAGACTCTGTAGAAGGACAGAGTGCCAGCAGGACAGTCCACATACACTGCTGCTCTGTTAGAGACAGAGGAGGAGGAGGAGGAGGAGATGGGTGTGTGTCTGTTATTGTGCATGACATAACAAGGACCATCATCAGTGCAGTACAGACTCCAGGACTGATCATTTTCTCCAAACACACCGTCATCACTGTCTCCTTTCCTTCTGATTCTTCTGTAACTCACTGATATGAAAATATTTCCTCTCCACTCGACCTCCCAGTAACAGCGACCAGTCAGACCATTTCTACACAGCAGCTGGCGACGAACATCAAATCTGTCTGGATGATCAGGATATGACTGAACCTCCTCCACATGTGTCACCTTCCTGTTGTTGTCAGACAGTTGGAGCTTTGTGTTCACTGTGTTTGTGTCGATTGTGAGTTGACAGGAATCTGATGGAGAGAACAAACACAATCCAGCTGCAGTTATTGATCCATCATCTGTTCATTGATTGACACTTTGATGATGACTCCTGACATGATGAAGATGGTTGAATGTGTGCTGCTTTGTTTTCATGAATCCCATTAAAAACACACTTACACTTCCTCAGACCTGGTCTCAACCATCGGACTCCAGCAGGCTCCACCCTGAAAGGAGGAGGGGTCAGAGCAGCACAGTCAGCATGCACACATGGACATTACATGGCTCTCATACACACACTGTTACACACTGACGATGGCTCAAAGAATGGCTCCACTGTTCAAATAAAAAAAAAATTCTGCAGACACGAGAGTACGGCCTGATTAATACCAAAATAAAGACTATTGCAGTAGTCAAGCCTAGAAGAAATAAATGCATGAAAGTCGGCAGATGACAACACGATCTTGGTTTTTTGCAATGGCCCTCAGCTGGAAAAAGCTGGTTCTTCTCCTCCCCCTTTTGTGAGTGTGGACGCTTCCTCTCTTTGCTCTTTAAATGCTTTGCTTCTTTTATTGATTTTTATTGATTTTCATGCTGATTTTTTCCACTTTTTTCCATATGAGCTTACCTGCGAGAGCTTCTGGACACTTATAGATTATTTGGACTAAAGTGTTCTTAACAGAAACAGCAACATTTTTAGTTACCTTATCCTCAGCGCTCCGTGTGTCTGCGGCCTAGACACAGCTGAAGCCTGATTACAGCGTCTGGGCACCGAACAGCCTCAATAGGCTGGAAAGGTGCTAACGGCTATGCTAACTAGCAACAAGATACCTTCCCTCTCCACAGATGACTACCACAGCCTCCTGCAGAAGATTGCAGTTCTGGAGACAAAAATTCATGATCAAGCTAGTACACAGCTAAGGAGTACAGATAACATGACCAAGAAAGTAGACTCTGTGCATTATAATAAATCCTCAAGCGATAATCCCCCCTTGGACTGTCTTGGTGCAAAACCAAGACATAAATCATGTCTCCTGGAAGGGGGAGGACGTATAACAGGCAGGGCACAGTGAGCTGAAATCTCTGAAATCGACTGTCCTTAACTTCCTACGAGACAGAGAAGCTCTTCTACCCCTGTATACGGGAGGAAACAGGACTGGACAACAGTGAATAGGAAGGTTAACAACAAACCTCCAAAAGAACTGCATGTGAAACTGCAGAACAGATTTGCTCCACTATCAAAGGACCCTGCATCTATATCGGACAACCATCCATCTAAAAGTAGCGAAGTAAGGACTGAAAATCTCTTGAAAAGTAAAACGCCACAGGGAAAGCTAAAGGCTAGGCCTGAAACCCTGATTGTGGGTGACTCTGCCGTAAAGGATGTACAAAGGATGTGCGGTAAGAACACTAAAATCCTCTACTTTCCTAAGGATATGGTCAACAACCTGAAGGAGAGAATTCTTCAGATTGCAGATGAATATCCAACTGTGACTATTCTGCCCCTCTGGTGTTGTTTTATTTGGTTTCTTTGGCTGAGGCATTTCTCAGTTTTCCCACCAGTGGGCAGTATTACCCCTTGAGTTTTGTGGCTTCTTCTTTGGTTGTTTGGTGTGCGCTACACTGCCCCCTTTGGTGATGTGTTGTAAGTAGTGATGGGATTTCCGGCTCTTTTTAGAGAGCCGGCTCTTTCGGCTCGGCTCACTAAAAAGAGCCGGCTCTTTCGGCTCCGAACCGGCTCTTCAGGTTGTTTTGTTGCTTTAATTAATTTATTATTACAATAATATAAAATTATGCACAAAAGGAATTACTAATGTAAAAAAAGTGGTTTTATTTATATATGTTTATATATAAATATATACAGTTGCCCCTAGAGACACGTACAAACTCCAGAAAGCACGTATAAACTCTAAAACACATTTCTAGCGTTAACTAAACTTCTAAAACAGAGCTACCTAGATCACTTAAATTACACAATTGAAAGCACGTGTATATTGTTTGTGTATTTATACACAAGCACTCATATATATTCAAATAATTAAAAAAAACAGTTCATTTACCTCTTACTACCACACACCGGTCGTTGGTACTTGTTGGCTTGTGTAGCCTCTAGGTAACAAAAGCTCAACACTGCGCTTAGCATTCTGGAGCACTTCTGTTGTCTTTTGTACATGTTTTGGAGTTTTTACGTGCTTCTGAGGCTACGTCCACACATACACGGGTATTTTTGAAAACAGAGATTTTCCGTTTTGGTTTTAAAAAATAATCCCGTCCACATGTAAATGCAGAAATGAAGGAAAACGCAGCTAGAAGCATGCCAAAGCAACAGGTGCCGATATATTTCTAAACATGTAGAAATGTTGGCCAACCAGAAGTCTAGAAGCCTCGGTGGGAAATAGTAAACAAAGATGGGGCATAAAAGCAGAACCGAGTCGTATGTGTGGAGGGACAGTAACTGTGTGTGTATATGTAAGCATTTAAACACTGCAGAGAGTACAATTAACAGTAACAGTATTGTAGAAATTCATTTCACCAAAACAAAACGTGGTGCACACAGTGTGACGTCAAAAAAGGTGCACATCTTTGACGCTGCGTTTTCTCCGTTTTCCTTATCCACGCGTAAATGCAAAAACGGAGTTTTAGAAAATATCCACCCTGATAGGCATTTTTAGAAATCTCCGTTTTCAAAAATACCCGGGTACGTGTGGATGTAGCCTGAGTTTTTATGTGTTTTGGAGTTTTTACGTGCTTCTGAGTTTTTACGTGTTTTGGAGTATGTACGTGCTTTGTCTCTAGGGGCCACCGTAAATATACTTTTATTTAGTCACTCCACATAAAATGTAATAAATAAATCATATAATGCAAAAACCAACTAGTTACTGTTCAACTTTTAACTATTTAAATTTTCAGCTTTTCCTTGTAAACAAATTTAAAATGAAACAACACAAAACACTGCAAACCACAGCACAATTAAATATAAATTAAAATATGAAAAAGAACATGCATATTCTCTGTCATATGGGCCTGCATGAATAAACTTTCTGAATCCTTTATCATCTGCAACTGAAAATAGTTGTGGATGATTACTATACCTTTTTAATGTGACGTTGTTGTCCCTGGCTCTCTTTCTCTCTCTCTCCCTCCTGCTCTAGTCCTCTGATACTGCGACTGTAACTACCGCCCCTCTGCCCAGCGCAAAGCACAAGGCTCGCGTGCGGAGTGAAGCGGGAAAAAAAGTGCGAGAGAGAGGGTGAGAGAAGGAAAAAAAAAAAACACGGCTCGCGATAAGGAGCCGCCTCGCGTCGTTCACTTCAAAGATCCGGCTCTAAGAGCCATTTCGTTCGCGAACGACCCATCACTAGTTGTAAGCAGCAGAAAAAGTTCACACAGGCAGTGGGAGAAAACGCATGGAGCAGAAAACAACCTGCACAACTTTGAGCCCAGTTTACGTCGTTGGGGAGTTTGTTGAACCATAATCTGTAAGTAAGCACTGTCTAGCGTTATTTTCTGTAAGATTTGTTACTTTCATGTTACTTAAAAGCTTATTTGAACGTGTAAGGAAAGATGTTTATGGTGAATGCAAAGCATAAGAAAAGCTATGTTGCTAACTTCTGTTTTTGGTTGCAAATATGTCGATACTGATGCTTACATATTATTTTACTGTATGTTCACAGTCTTACAAATTAAAAGAGGAAAAAACGGTCTTCAGTTAAAGATAAAAGGCAAAGCGATGTGTCCTGTCGTTTCTGGAACCAGCTCCTCTTATGTTAAGCTCGCTGCATAGGGTGAATAGCCATATATTCACCTGAGGGCAGCAGAGTGACAAACATTGTTCTGCATACAGGGTCAAACGATGTGTCCAAACAACAGTCGGAGGTTCTGAAACGGGACTTTACTGGATTATTAAATACTGTAAACTCTCTGAATGCAGCTGTATTCATCAGTGGGCCTGTACCGCCCGTCAGAGGAGGAGACAAGAGATTCAGCAGGTTGTTTGCACTGAATAAATGGCTTATATCAACATGTACTGGCCACTCAGTGCATTTTATCAACAACTTTAATATTTTTGGGGAACGCAGGCATCTGTTTAAAGCAAATGGATTTAATTTTAACAAGTCAGGGGTGAAACTGTTCACCTCCAACTTGTTTTATTCCATACGTCATCCATCTGTGCTTGGTGCCAAGGCTGAGATAAACGAGGAGTTATCTCATAAAGAGGAACAAACAGTACTCCAAGAACAGACAAAGCCCAGCAGAAACCTTGAGGAGGAGCTCCATCTGCCCCCACCCGGGAAGAGCCTCAGAAAGGAGAGATGTCTGAGGCAAGAAGAGGGGTCCCTATTTGCCTCCAACTCTCTCAACAACACCAACGACCAGGACCAGGGACCACGACCTTCCCCAGTCCCCCGAACCCCTGACAGGCTATCACCCTCCTCCCCCTCCCTTTCTCCCTCATCCCCACACCTGAAATTCACTGAGGAGATGATGGAGCGGGTCAATGATCGGCTCAGATCTACCCCCCAGCCCAATCCCTTTTTGTCCCCCATAAACCCCCCACCAGAGCAGCCAAAGGTTCACCATCGAGCCCCGCCCTCAACAGAGCAATCGAAGTTACATTGCGCAGCTTCACCCCCCTTAGTTCCTCCTTACCACCTTCATCCTCGGTCTCCACAGTCGGATGTGTGATATGTGGAGGGTCCGGGCTGCAAGGATTATGGCAGTGGTGACTATTACCAGAAGAAGCTGGGACCCTGTTTACTAGAAGGTTTTAAAATTTCTGTATTTTTAGGTGACAGAAGGAGACATGTGGCCCGGTCAAAGATCTAAAAGATCTTTAAATATAGTAAACATACCTTGTGTGCCACAGACTGCTCCCAAACACGAGGGGGCAAATGATACCTCTAAAACACTTAAGTTGGCTTTATTAAACGTTAGATATTTAGCTGGGAAAACATTTTTAATTAATGATTTAATCACTGAGCTCAGCTTTGATTTTATGTTTCTAACTGAAACTTGGTTGGACCAAAGTAACAGTGGAGCTTTTCTCATAGAGACGACCCCTCCTACCTACAGTTTTATCAGTGAGGCCAGGGTGAGCAGGAGAGGAGGAGGGGTTGCTGTCTTATTTAATGAATCATTTTAATGTAAGCAGCTATCTCCTGAAAGTTTTCAGTCGTTTGAATATGTGGCTTTACAGCTGAAGGCCCCATCCAAAGTTGTGTTTCTTTATGTTTACAGGCCTCCCAAATACTGCACAGACTTTTTTAATGATCTCAGTGAACTGCTGTCTGTGATCTGTGTTGATTTCGACTGTGTAATTATTGTTGGGGATTTTAACATCCATGTGGACAACCCTCAGGACAAAGGGACTAAAGACCTTTGGGCTGACTCAGCATGTAACAGAGGCCACACATAATAGAGGACACACTCTGGACCTACTGACCTCCAAGAGCATTTCAGAGATTACTGTGTCTGATGTGGGCCTGTCTGACCATTACTTTGTTTTCTTTGAAAGCAAAATCTCAGCCCACACAAATATATCAACAGCAGTGATCACAAAACGGTATATAACTGAACACAGTAGTGAGATCTTCAACCATGTCTTCCCATTAACACCTGACCTGTCCAGAGGTTCAGTCAATGAGCTCGTCAATAGCTTCAATGCTAAAATGTTAAATGTAATGGACACTATTGCTCCCATTAAGGTGAAGGTTATCTCTGGAAGGAAGAAGTCTCCATGGAGAAACTCCACACTGGTGAAAAATGAAAAAAGAGAGTGTAGGAAAGCTGAGCGTAGCTGGAGAAAAACAAACCTCCAGGTTCATTATGACATCTATAAAGAGAAACTTCACAATTATAATTTACAACTAAGGAGTGAGAGGAGGTCCTGCTTCTCTGACATCATCACCAAAAACAGTCGTAATGCTAGGGTCTTATTTTCTACAGTTGACAGGCTAACAAACCCTCCTGTGTCAGTGGCAGCTGAACTTCATTCGACCATGGCCTGCAATGACTTTGCCAAATTCTTCACAGAAAATATCCAAAAGATTAGACAAGCAACTGGTACATCAACAGCAGATCCAGGATATGTACTGTGTCCACCGAAAAACTGTTTAAACACCATAAAACAGTTTCAACCTATTAACAGCAAAGACCTGGAGGACATCTTAGGTCAACTGAACTCCTCCTCTTGCTGTTTAGATGTTCTGCCAACAAATGTTTTTCAAAAAATGTCTCAAAGACTTTGGAGTCAGACCTGTTACAGATCGTAAACTTTTCTTTAATATCAGGTGTGTTTCCAGAACCACTAAAAACTGCTGTGATAAAACCTATACTGAAAAAGGACAATCTTGACAAGACACAAATGAACAACTACAGGCCGATCTCAAATCTCCAATTTTTAAGTAAGATCATTGAAAAAGCAGTTTCTCAACAGCTCAATTACTTCTTAAAACAGAATAACTGCTATGATGCCTTCCAGTCCGGTTTTAGAAAGAACCACAGTACTGAAACCGCTCTGACCAAAGTGTTTAATGACATATGTCTGAATACAGACTTTGGAAATATGTCAGTCTTAGTTTTACTGGATCTCGGTGCAGCATTTGATACAGTTGACCACAACATATTACTCAAACGACTGGATAATTGGGCAGGTCTTTCAGTAGCTGTGCTAAACTGGTTCAAAACATACTTAAAAAACAGGAAATACTTTGTATCAATAGGTAACTTCACATCTGAGCAGACAAGTATCACATGTGGAGTTCCCCAAGGTTCCATCTTGGGACCCCTTCTGTTCAACATTTACATGCTCCCACTGGCACAGATTATAAAGTACAACAAAATAAACTATCATAGCTATGCAGATGACACACAAATATATATATCGATGTCACCAGGACACCGAGGCCCTGTACAGGCTCTTGGTAAATGCATTGAGGAAATTAATGACTGGTTGTGCCACAATTTTCTCCAGCTAAACAAAAACAAAACTGAAGTAATTGTCTTTGGTGCCAAAGAAAAACGATTACAAGTCACCAGAGAACTTCAATCTATACACCTAAAAAACCAGGCGAGAAACGTGGGTGTAGTGATGGATGCAGACCTAAACTTAGAAAAACAAATTAAGACAATAACAAAATCAGCTTACTATCACCTCAAGAATATTTCAAGGATAAAAGATCTGATGTCTCAACAGGACCTGGAAATACTAGTCCATGCATTCATCTTTAGCAGGCTTGATTTCTGTAACAGCATCTTTACAGGTCTACCTAAAACATCAGTCAGACAACTACAGCTCTTTCAGAGCTCTGCTGCTCGAGTCCTCACTAAGACCAAAAAAGTGGACCACATCAGTCCAGCTCTGAAGTATTTACACTGGCTGCCTGTCCGTCAGAGGATAGACTTTAAAGTTCTGATGCTGGTCTATAAAGCTCTGAATGGTTTAGCACCAAAATACATCAGTGACCTCCTGATCCAGTATGAACCTTCCAGATCCCTCAGGTCATCTGGATCCGTTTCTTTGATCAGTTCCCAGAGTCAGAACCAAACATGGAGAAGCTGCATTCAGCTTTTATGCTCCATATATCTGGAACCAACTCCCAGAAAGCCTAAGATCAGCTGAAACACTCAGTTTATTTAAATCCAGGTTGAAGACTCACCTATTCTCAGCTGAATTTGAATAAAACACCAAATCCACACTTTTAAGCTTAAATTTCAAAGCTTAAATTTTAACTAATGATTTTATCTACTGTTTTTTTTAATCAATTTGAAATCATGCTTTTTATTTGTTTTTGTTTTTAATGTCTCTGTAAAGCACTTTGAATCACCTTGTTGTTGACTTGTGCTAAATAAATAAACTTGCCTCAGCTTGTCCCAGGTCATGGTTTCCTTCCACATAAAGCTTTGCAAAAATTGCATAAAAAGCGCTTGCAGGAACAAAAACCTAGTATTCCAGAAACACACTTTGCCAATCCGATCAGCTGTTCATAGCACTTCCCACATTGAAATAGACATCAGTGCGAACGATCGCATGTCCGCCATTACCTGCCCGTAACCGGAAGTGACGTCATTTTTGCAGAAAATGTAGTTTTTTACATGTGGCCTTAAAAGCCTATAATGGTGTTTTTATAAGTCATGTTTGACTTAATGCTTTTCTGAATAGTTTCTGGGATGCTTAGAACTGAAATTACACTGCTTTAAATAGTTTATTTTGATGCATATGCTGTTTTCTTTGCAAAGTTACATCATAGGATTGTTTTTTGTTTTTTCTGCAGTATATAAAAATTGGTGTATGTCAAAAATAAAACTATGAAGACACTCAAAATAAATTTCCTGTTGTTGTAAACAATTTTTTCAAGTTTTTTGTATTTAAAGTTTTGAGGGATAAACCTCTTAAATTTCTCAAAGTAGAAATATATGTAAAAAAAACAAAAATTATTTTCAATTTTTTGTAGTTTATTGCACTTTTTTGCAACTTATGTAGTTACTATGGACTTAATGCATACATATTATTAAACTTTGGGCTATAATGGTTGTATTGATGTATAGCAACTTGAAATGCTCCCAAAAATGGCACTACTGCATGTTTAAATATAACTTAAACTCTGGTGGCCTTGGTTCTATGGTAGCTCTTAAAGGATTAAGAACTTTGAGCACAGTTTCAGGGCTATGTAGCGCTTTAAAACCAGACTGAAATGATTCTAAGATGGCATTGGTCTCCAGAAAGGCTTGGAGCTGGAGAAAGGTAACTTTTTCTAAAATGTTACAATTTGAAACAACGGTTGTGTCAAGGTTAGATTTTTTGAGAAGTGGGCGGACAATAGCGTGTCTAAGATCAAATGGAACACTTCCAGTTTCCCTTGTGTTAAAATGATGTGATAATTAATGCTCAATAGGTTGTAATTAACGGCTAATTCTAATTTGGGGTCAAAATTTATTAGCAACTAATGCTAATTCCATTTTCCCTTCATAACAACGTGAGCAGTTAGTGCTAGGTACGCTGATGTTAGCAGCTTATGCTAATTTAATGTGAATTAGCATTAGTGGGGAATTAATGTAAAGTAGGCTGCCATTAGTGGCTAATGCTAATTTTAAATAAATTCGCATTGGCAGATTCTGCCAAAACCATATTTCCTTCCTTCATAACATTGTGAGCCGCTAATGATAAAAAGGCTACCATTATTAGCTAATGCTAATTTGAGGTGAATTAGCATTATCTGCTAATGCTAAAAATACTTTCCCATACTTTTTACTAATGTGAGTAGCTAATGCTAATAGTCTTTTCCCTTGCTTTATAATGATGTAAGTAGTTAATGCTAAGTAGGCCGCCATTATTATCTAATTCTAATTTTAGGCTTATAAGCATTAGCAGCTAATGCTCACATCGTTTTCCTTTGCTTTATAGCAATTAGGTTTTGGAACGTGATGTCACGGGGGTGGGCGTGGAAAGGATTTTGGCCTGATCCACCATTTTCGGGGTCAAAACAAAGCGCAAGCGAAAAGGGAGCGAAGGCTGTGATGTCCGCTGCAATGTTCGATCGCACGACTGGCAAGAGAATAAGGTTGAAAATGGTTTATCTTTTCATTCTTTCCCAACCTGGAAGCAACACGAGGCAGCTCGTGTATCGGATGTTACCAAACGAAGGCGTCTAGCCTGGATAGCAGCTGTGAGATGAGCTGATATCCAGTTCTCTTCCATCTCCAAATATTTGTTGGTGTGCTCCAGACATTTTCATTCCGGTATCACTCTTTATAGCCTATTAGTTAGTTGTTGTTTTTTTGATGCGCTCTGAGGTCATAGCAAATTACAACAAACATCCTACTGAGTGATTTTGCAGAACTACCTTGTATTTATAGAGTTGCTAATTATTTGGCATTATTGCAGGCAAACCAGCCTATGAAATGACTGGGTTCCAGCGCTACACAAAGGACCTGCTTCAAACATACCACCATGCCAATCAGATTACTTCTTCCATGTGAGGGTGAAGAGGTGACCCTTCTGGATAAGATGGTGAAGGTTTGTTTCCGTTTGGTGAACAGTGTGGTAGTAAAACCAGGGAAAATGAAACTTGCTCATGTTAAATATTCGTAATTCTTTTGCTGTATAAATAGCGGTATTTTTTCAAAAGATACAATAAATAATGTTAGTAGTGGGTGATATCTATAAATGACATGGATTCTACATTGTAACTGATGTGATGTTCTATAAAGTGGTTTTAATAAAAAAAAAAAGAGGCAAAAATTAGTTTGTTTCTTTATTCAACTTTTGAACAGTGGTACTCAGTCAGTACATGTTCAGTAAATGCAAATTATTTACATGGAAGTGCACTACAGACATAAATCTAGACCCCCTGAATAAAGCATTATGGGTCATTCCCACAACCCACAGCTTTACTGTGCTCCAGCGAAGTATCCAATAGCAGTGACAACTCCTGTCACTACGGATGGTCTGTTTAATCAAAGTCAAAGTCAGTTTTATTTGTCAATTTCTTCAGATGTACTTGCCATACAAAGGAATTGAAATTACGTTTCACACTGTCCCATGCGTAGACATAGACAACAATAAAGTGCAGATGCACAACATTTAGGTAACATACATAGACAACAATAAAGTGCAGATGCACAACATTTAGGTAACATACAGGATATAACAAGACAGGACCTAACATATAATAAAGTGTTCCACAGTGTGCCCTGGAAAGTAGTGTACTAATCTACTTGAGGTAGTCCCAGGTTGTGGTTGGTAAGTGTTTTTGTTTTAATGCAGCATAAGACTGTAGCAGCAGTAATAGTAATATAAATAATATAAATAGTGCTAAAAAAAATACTAAAAATATATAGCAGCAGGTGTGTGCAATTGTAATGCAGAGGTGGGGGGGGGGGGTTAGAGTCCAGTCTGTCTTCCTATACTCCTGCCAATCTGGTGGTTCTGCTGGCTGGGAGCCGGGAGGGGAGAGAGTTCAGCAGTCTCACAGCCTGGTGGATGAAGCTGTTGGTGAGCCTGGTAGTGCGGGAGCGGAGACTTCTGTATCTTTTTCCGGAGGGCAGGAGGCTGAACAGACAGTGCGCGGGGTGGGTTGCATCGTTGACAATTGTGATGGCTTTGCGGGTAAGGCGGGTGGTGTAGATGTCTTGCAGGGAGGGGAGTGGTACACCAACTATCCTCTCAGCTGTTCTCACAATGCGTTGTAGAGCTTTCCTGTTATAGTCAGTGCAGCTACCGCCCCACACAGTGATGCAGCTGGAGAGGATGCTTTCAATGGTTCCTCTGTAGAATGTGGTCAGGATTCAATTCAATTCAATTCAATTTTATTTATATAGCGCCAAATCACAACAAAAGTCGCCTCAAGGCGCTTTATATTGTACAGTAGATAGCACAATAATAAATACAGAGAAAAACCCAACAATCATATGACCCACTATGAGCAAGCACTTTGGCGACAGTGGGAAGGAAAAACTCCCTTTAACAGGAAGAAACCTCCGGCAGAACCAGGCTCAGGGAGGCGGCCATCTGCTGCGACCGGTTGGGGTGAAAGAAGGAAAACAGGATGAAAGACATGCTGTGGAAGAGAGACAGAGATTAATAACAGATATGATTCGATGCAGAGAGGTCTATTAGCACATAGTGAGTGAGAAAGGTGACTGGAAGGGAAAAACTCAATGCATCATGGGAATCCCCGGCAGCCTCACGTCTATTGCAGCATAACTAAGGGAGGATTCAGGGTCACCTGGTCCAGCCCTAACTATATGCTTTAGCAAAAGGAAAGTTTTAAGCCTAATCTTGAAAGTAGAGATAGTGTCTGTCTCCGAATCCAAACTGGAAGTTGGTTCCACAGAAGAGGGGCCTGAAAACTGAAGGCTCTGCCTCCCATTCTACTTTTAAATACTCTAGGAACAACAAGTAGGCCTGCAGTGCAAGAGCGAAGTGCTCTAATAGGGTGATATGGTACTACAAGGTCATTAAGATAAGATGGGGCCTGATTATTTAAGACCTTGTATGTGAGGAGCAGGATTTTGAATTCAATTCTGGATTTAACAGGAAGCCAATGAAGGAAGCCAAAACAGGAGAAATATGCTCTCTCTTTCTAGTCCCTGTCAGTACTCTTGCTGCAGCATTTTGGATTAGCTGAAGGCTTCTCAGCGAGTTTTAGGACTTCCTGATAATAGTGAATTACAGTAGTCCAGCCTGGAAGTAATAAATGCATGAACTAGTTTTTCAGCATCACTCTGAGACAGGATATTTCTAATTTTAGAGATGTTGCGCAAATGGAAGAAAGCAGTCTTACATATTTGTTTAATATGTGCATTGAAGGACATGTCCTGGTCAAAAATGACTCAAGGTTTCTCACAGTGTTACTGGAGGCCAAGGTAATGCCATCCAGAGTAAGAATCTGCTTAGATACCATATTTCTAAGATTTTCAGGGCCGAGTACAATAACCTCAGTTTTATCTGAATTAAGAAGCAGAAAGTTAGCGGCCATCCAGGTGTTTATGTCTTTAAGACATTCCTGCAGTTTAAGTAATTGGTGTGTGTTACCTGGCTTCATGGATAGATAGAGCTGCGTGTCATCTGCATAGCAGTGAAAATTTATGCTATGTCTTCTAATGATGTTGCCTAAGGGAAGCATGTACAATGTAAATAGAATTGGTCCTAGCACTGAACCCTGTGGAACACCATAATTGACCTTAGTGTCTGAAGAGGACTCTCCATTTACATGTACAAACTGGAGTCTATTAGATAGATATGATACAAACCACTGCAGTGCAGTACCTGTAATACCTACAGCATGTTCTAATTGCTCTAATAGGATATTATGGTCAACAGTATCGAACGCAGCACTGAGGTCTAGCAGGACAAGCACAGAGATGAATCCACTGTCAGAGGCCATAAGAAGATCATTTGTAACCTTCACTAAAGCTGTTTCTGTGCTGTGATGAGCTCTGAAACCTGACTGAAACGCTTCAAATAAATAATAAGGATGGGTGGTGGAGCACTTGCCCGCTTGAGTTTGCGCAGGAAGTAGAGGCGCTGTTGTGCTTTCTTGGCCAGTGATGCTGTGTTGGTGGTCCAGGAGAGGTCCTCACTGATGTGCACCCCCAGGAACTTGGTGCTGCTCACCCTCTCCACCGCAGCGGCGTCGATGGTCAATGGGGGGTGACAGGTGTGGCCTCTCTGGAAGTTGACAATAACCTCCTTGGTCTTGCTAACATTTAGCAGGAGGTTGTTGTCTCTGCACCACGTGGTCAGGAGCTCAACCTCTTTCCTGTAGTGGGTCTCATCGCCCTTGCTGATGAGCCCCACCAGCGTTGTGTCGTCCGCAAACTTCACAAGGTGGTTGGAGCTGTAGGTTGGTGTGCAGTCATGTGTCAGCAGGGTGAAGAGCAGAGGACTGAGCACACAGCCTTGTGGAGCCCCCGTGCTCAGGGTGATGCTGTTTGAGACCTTGTTGCCCACACGCACCGCTTGAGGCCTCTGGCTGAGGAAATCCAGCAGCCAGTTGCAGAGGGAGGTGCTGAGGCCTTGTCTGTCCAGTTTACAGATGAGTTGTTGTGGTATTATGGTGTTGAATGCTGAGCTGAAGTCTATGAACAGCATTCTCACATATGAGTCTTTCTTGTCCAGATGAGTTAGGGCTGGGTGGAGGGCAGAGCAGATTGCATCCTCTGTGGATCGTTTCGCTCTGTATGCAAACTGGTATGGGTCCAGGGTGGGAGGCAGGGTGGATTTGATGTGTGACATGACTAGTCGTTCAAAGCACTTCATAATAATGGGTGTCAGTGCCACGGGGCAGTAGTCATTGAAACAGGCTGGGGATGGTTTCTTTGGCACAGGTATGATGGTGGCAGTCTTGAAGCATGATGGGACAGTGGCTTGCCTCAGGGAGAGGTTAAAGATGTCTGTGAAGACATCCTTCAGCTCCTCTGCGCAGCCTTTCAGCACACTATCAGGGATGTTATCTGGACCCGCTGCTTTCCGGGCGTTGATGGTGATGAGTGTGCTCTTCATGCTGGCAGCAGACAGGCACAGAGGCTGGTCGTGTGGAGGTGGTGGTGTTTTCTGTGGGCGTGTGTTGTTCTGTGCTTCAAATCGTGCAAAGAAGCTGTTCAGGTTGTTGAGCAGAGTGGTGTCGCTCTCACAGCTACGCTGCAGGCTTGTAGTCTGTAATAGCCTGGATGCCTTGCCATAGGCTTCGTGCGCCCTTGCTATCATTGAAGTGGGAGGTTATCTTGTGTGTGTAGTCCTGTTTCGCTTTCCTGATGCCACGGGACAGGTTGGCTCTCGCTGTTCTCAGGCCTATTTCATCCCCAGCTCTGAAGGCCTTGTCTCTGGCCTTCAGCAGCCTGTGGACATCTCCTGTTAGCCATGGCTTCCGGTTGGCTCGAGTTGTGATATTTTTAATTTGTGTAACATCATCAATGCATTTGGTGATGTATGAGCTCACCGTGTCTGTGTACTCCTCAATGTCTATGATGTTATTGTAGGTGGCTGCTTCCTTGAATATGTCCCAATCAGTTGACCCAAAGCAGACTTGAAGAGCAGAGGTGGCCTCCTGTGGCCACACTCTTACCTCTTTCATAACAGGTTTGATGACTTTCACTCTCTGTCTGTATGCTGGCATTAGCATAACAGTGAGGTGATCAGAGGTGGTGCCGATGGGGGGGAGGGATGGCTTTGTATGCTCCATTTTCCTGTGTGTAGACCAGGTCCAATGTGTTGTCTCCCTTGTTGGAAAATGTACATGCTGATGAAACTTTGGGAGAACAGTTTTAAGATCAGCATGATTAAAGTCTCCTGCGAGGATGATGAAACCGTCTGGGTGTGCTGTTTGTTGCTCACTGATGGCCTGATACAGTTCGTTCAGCGCCGCATTTCTATAGCTGTTGTTGCTAGATGGAGGTATATAAGTAGCGACCAACAGGATCGAACTTATCTCCCTGGGCAAGTAGAAAGGGCAACACTTCACGATCATGAACTCCGCCAGTGATGAGCAGTGTTTGCGTACTACAGTGGCATCACGACACCATTCGTCACAGATGTAAACACAGACCCCGCCACCTCGGGTCTTGCCTCCGTCTACGAGAGCCCTGTCGGCTCTGTAGCATGCTAGCTGCTCCAGTTGTATGGCCGAGTCCGGAATGTTGTCATTAAGCCATGTCTCAGTGAAAACTAGCACACAACAGTCACTTACTCTGCGATTCGCTGATCCCAGAAGTCGAATGTTATCCATTTTATTGTCCAGAGATCGTACGTTGGCCAAGAGGATCGATGGTATGGCTGGGCGAGTTGGCTTAGCCTCGAGCCTGACTCGGACACCTCCGCGCTTGCCCGCTTCCTTGTCCTAGCGCACCGCGCTTCGACGCCTCCTTGCCCGGGGAGGGGTAGCAGGCGAGTCCGGTGAGTTGCTAGGCCAGCTAGCAGGCTGTCGCAGAAGTCCTATCTCCCTTAGACGCAGCGTGGGGAGACGTACACTGGAAACCATCAGTTGTAAATCCCCACCCAAAAATACACTTCAGATTGCTTTTATAACATCAGGGTATTATGACGCCCCCTCATGCGTTTACAAGCACATAATTTGCATCTTAAGAACATTCTTTGCCCCTTGTACAGACAATGATCTATTCTAAGAAATAAATGCAAACACAGAAGTTCCCCTTTCTGGCATCCTCTTTCAAATATGGTGATGATCTCAGGCCTTTGAGGTCCCCATGGACTTGTCCTCCTCTTTGCGTCACCTGTTGCTAGGCAAACTCAAATGCAACAAGAAGCTGAATATATTCAGGCCTTCACTCAAGCCTGCTTCTTGATTATATGTATTATTACAAATGCTTGTTATGTGGTTTAATGCAATGTTCATTAATACAATGATAATGCCAATAATAAGTATAAGTAGCAGTAAAATATTCCTTATTCCACATTAGGATTGTTTATAAAAAATATGCATAAATTATTGCAATTTCTTTAACCATAAAGAATAACTAAATCCTTCAGGAAAATGTCTCATCAACGCACTGAACTCACTATGTTATCCCTCTAACAGAGGCTCCACATGTTCTCGCTGTAATTTCCCCCTCATGATAGAATTTATGCTGCACTAATCTGAATGTTCGGGGGAAATCAAACGCATTTTACTCGCAGTACTCAAACTGACTTACCTTTGTTTGAATGACGACTTGTATGCGCTGACTCCACAGGCAAGGTACGAAAATATGTCAGGCTACGTCAGTAGCGGTTGGTCTTCAGGGTTTCTACTCCACGGCCGTATTTAATACGGGTCCACATTTCCAATGCACGCTACTGTCTGCAAGAACCGCTTCTTAGCCTATGGACGCAATCAGTCTCTATACAGTCCATTCTCTTTTGAGCTGCTTTTAACCATCTTACTTGTAGTCGTCGTTCCAAGCTCTATATGAGCAGCTAATCCTAAGTAGGCTGCCATTATTAGCTAATACTAATTTGAGGCAAAAAAGCATTAGTAGTTAATACCTCTTTCTCTTGCATTCTAACAAAGTGAGGAGTTAATGCAGAACTAATTTAATGTGAATTTGTATTATCTGCTAATGCTAACAACGTTTTCCCTTCAATTTTAACAATTTGAGTAGCTAATGCTAGCACTTTTTTCCTTTGCATTATAACGATGTGAGCAGCTAATGCTAAGTATGCTGCCGTTAGTAGCTAAAAGCTAATTTGATGTACATTTGCATTGTCTGCTAACGCTAACACAGTTTTCCCTTGCTGTTTAACAATGTGAGTAGATAATGCTAATACTCTTTTCACTTGTGCTATAAGGATGTGAGGAGTCAAAGGAGTTTGCAAAGAAAAGCGTCTGGACTTCTTTAAGTTGCTTGAAGACGCTTCACCTCTCATCCGAGAAGCTTCTTCAGTTCTAGGGTCAAATGGCCGAGACTCTGGGACTCTCGGCCATTTGACCCTATTAACCGCAAAGGATTGTAGGCACGAGTGGCACATGGTACTAGCACACGCAGGCTTTTACAAGACAACAGTCACACAGCGATAAACAGAGACAAAAATAATGGCAAGAAGCTGTTGTATTATTAACTGCAATAGCCGGTCGCATGAAAGCCACGGGAAGCCGACGGGTAAAGAGATCAGTTTTTATTGGATTCAGTTGTGGAAGAAAAAATGTTCAAGCCGTGTTTCCGAAGTCACGAAGAGGCGATGGATGGCCTCATAAAAGACTTACATAAGATGTGGCCTACTTCATATAGTGAATCATATAAGGTTTATATGATTTACTCATGAAAGTGGCCACTTTCTCATTACTTTCATATATTGTATTACTAAGTATCCAACACATACACATAAGTTCCATGTATATAATTTTTCAAGGGATCTTATATCTGTTTTCACACAAGTTTCACACAAGACAGATACAAACTTTACAAGATTCATATATATATATATATATATATATATCTTCTCCATATGGCTAAGTCACCCAGATAAGTTAAAAGTGTTATTGTTTTGCTTTTTTAAGTGTTTTATTATTATTATGAGTAAATCGGTTTGGCTGAGATTAAAGTGATCAGATTAGATAAAATAAAACTTTATTAATCCCCTGGGTGGGTTCCTCCTTGGTTTTCACACACCTGAATAAAAGTCGAACAGAAAACTGATTAAAAAGAAGTGTGAGATGGTTGAGAATTTACTCCAGTGACCTTTTATATTTTAGATACCAAGGAGCAGATGGCCGAGTTTATTCAACTCCACTGACACAGCGGTGATGCAAATCTGAAGGCTAGAATGTCCCATTTCACAGCCTCGCACTTCCGGCCTTCCTGACCTCCTGAGGACCCGGCACACCTACACCGCGAAGGCTGGGTCCTCAGGAGGATGCATCCCAAGAATTTGGACACAACCTTTATTAGGTACACAGTGGCCAGTATCTCAGGTACAGTACACCTGTGACCTAAGGATTCAAGGAGCTTTATTTGTGATTCACATCACATGTTGACATGAGGTGGAATGAAATTATGTACACACGGTCCCAGAGTGAAAGGAAAAAAATAATGAAGAAACAGAATCTCATTTTAAATGATAAATAAATAGTTGGGTTTTTTTGTTTTCTTTTGTTTTGTTTTTTTAACCCTCAGGGGTTGCCGGACATGTCGGTGCATCAAAATCACATGACCAATTTAAGACGACACAGCTACAAGATGCAGCTCATCAGAGTCTCCATTTCAACTTGGGTCGTAAGTGCGGACTTCAAACTATATACCAGTTTTTGAATTGTGTCGATTGGCCACGTAAAACCAGAGTTATGATAAAAAGTTAGACTGCTGAATTTCATATTTGCTCTAAAAAAGCCGTCACAGGCAGTTTCCAGTGTAAACGCAGTCTCCACATGGAAAACTGGACTGATGCACCTCCTGCTGTCAGACCTGCAGGGTTTAGGCCTGTGGTGTTCTCCTCTGTCTTAAACTGAACACAAACTACATTTTTTGGACTTGCACAAAAAATTTGTGTGCCTTCTTATTTGATGCAGCACACCTGATTGTTCTGTAAATAGATTTAAATGGTTATATAAAAAAACGCCTGAGGCCTTGGAGGCATTTTTAGGTAAATGGTACCATATAACTTTGTTGTTTGCAAAACATGTGCATAATTTTTATAAATGTACAATTTCTATTTGCATTTCAAGTTATGAAAATGAATCATTAAACCTGTTTGTGGGTTCTATAGTAAAAATATAACTTTTTTCAACTCTGATTTTGAATTTTACGTCTGAATTTAGATCAACTATACTAAGATAGTAAACCAAAATGAAAAAAACCCTCAAATTTCAGATATTTGAGGTTGTGCTGAAAATAATGATACCAAACAAGGCAAGAAAAACATATTTTAAAGGTGGAATATAGAGGTGAAATCAAAAGTAGTCAAAAACGGCCAATTATACCCTGGACCCCAGAGGGTTAACAAACAGAAATGACAAGTAATGAGACAACACAATAAATACATAAAGTGTATCTAAAGTTACAAAATGTTGTCTCTGTCCAAATACTTATCGACCTAACTGTAGGTCTAATTTCAGTGAAACTCAACATGACTTATCAGTTTTCATCAGTATTGGGCAAGTTACTTTGAAAAAGTTATTAATTATAGTTACTAGTTACTTCTTCAAAAAAGTAGCTGAGTTAGTAACTGAGTTACCAGATTCTAAAAGTAATTAGTTACTTGAAAAGTCTAAAGTAACTATTGCGTTACTTTAAAAAAACAAAAATGTTTAAGCCTCTGAGGTCCAAGGTATAATTGGCCATTTTAACCGCTTTTGATTTTACCTCGACATTTCACCTTGAAAAGCTATTTAATTTGCCTTGTCTGAATTTACAGTTATGTTTTTATTTTGACATACTGTACTAATAGAATTGATCAAAAAACAGACAAAAAACATAACATCTGAGTAGAAAAGGTGATATTTTTCACTATAACAACCACACACATGTTCATTAAATCATATTTCATAACCTTAAAAGCATATATAAATTGTGAATTTCAAAATCATATGAACAAGTTTTGCAAACAAGTTTTTTTTGCAGCCATTTACCTTTTACTCATTTTTTTAATAACCATTTCAAACTATTTACACAACAATCAACTGTTCTGCATTCAATAAGATGCCACACAAATTATTTGTACCACTCCAAAACAATAATTTTTGTCCGCTATAAAAGAGAACATCACAGACTGATACCTGCAGGTCTGTCAGCAGCAAGTGTATCACTCCTGTTTTTTACCTGGAGACAGCAGTCGCCTCATTGTTCTGATACACAACACAAAACTATCCATAACACTACACACTAACTACACAAGACAACACATTAACTGCACACTCCAAACACGCTAAACGTCACAAATCTCTCACATGTCAAAACTTGCTCTTGCTTTTTCTGCTCTCTCTCTCTCTCTCTCTCTCTCTCACGCCGTCACTCCTAAAACTCCTCTTCTTCCCTAAACAACCAAATGTCATGTCGCCATATCATTTTATGATTGGTCGACATGGTGCATTTCTCCACCAATGGGCATTTTTTAAAATTTAAATTTTTTGGTCATAATCAGAGAGTGCTTGCTAGTGCTGTTCTTAGACCGCAAATGGGATGAATATACTGAGGAAAAAAAAAACACATATAAATTGTTTATTATGACTCTGGTTTTACGTGGCCTATCAACGCAATTTAAAAACTGGTATATATCACCTTGTTACTTTGTCTTTAAGTGGTCATGTGATTGGCTTACCACGACTGCTTTATTCTTCCTCAGTCAAACAGCAGGACTCATGCGATTGTTTTGCCCCCTTAGCTCCAGGTGTTGTGCTAGACAGTGATCGTGTTTTCTGCCAGTGGGAGCGTGCGGAGCTGCTGAAAGTGTAGCGCCCAGATTACTTACAGATGCTTCCATGCAACTGATATAAGATACGGTAAGATGAACACAGCTTCAACCGTCTGTTTGTTGAAAATATTTACGGAGCTCTTCCTCCTCTATCAGACATTCTCTCCATACCTGAGAGTGTCCAGTCTCCAGCCTGGATCCTTCAGTCCAGCCAACAGCAGCTTCATTCCTGAGACTCCTGGATGATTGTAGCTCAGGTCCAGTTCTCTCAGATGGGAGGGGTTGGAGCTCAGAGCTGAGGCCATAGAAGTACAGCCTTCCTCTGTGATCAGACAGCCTGACAGACTGCAGACACACCAAACAACAATCCATCTGTCAACAATCATTTTCTCTTTGTCACATACAATAACATCTATCCATTTACATCCATTCAATATAACTTTATTTGTAAGTGACAATTCCCAATGGACAACAACAGTCATCTCAAGCTGTTCAACAGTGTAAGGCAGGGGTTGGCAACCCCGGGCACGCATGCCACGGCTGTCTGTTTTTTGTATATTTGTTTAGTAGCGGTATGAATAATGAAAGATGGTGGATTGGCCAGGTGCTGGCATATGTGTAAAAATAACTCAGCTGTTTGGTGGTGGCAATGGCGGAGCTTCCACAGAGGCCAGCAGGTGGATGGGGGAAAGGGGAGGCAGGAGAAGGAGAGACTGCTGCCGGTCTGAGTGTCAGGTTAGCTGAGCTTCAGGTAAGAAGTTATGACCTGCAGTCCATCTGAGTCAGATATAAGCCAAGTGTAGGACCAATTTTTGGGTTAATACCTTAAGTTGCCGCTAGAGGTCACCCTTTTCTGTTTTCTGTTGGTTCATGTAAAGGTATTTAATAAGGTAGACGCACTTAATCGGCGTCAGGTGTGTTGTTAATTGTAAGAAGGTAAACAGTTTGTGACAGCTGCACTGTTATGTTAAAATGATGTTGGAATAAAGATTAAAAAGGACAAGATAAGTACTGCTAGAGTTATTGCGTCACCCCCATTAACAATGACCTTAGTGGCTTCAAGCGTAGGCTTAGCCTCTACACCAAGTTTAGGTGTAGTTTATTTTCGTGGTGCTGACTTTTTACAGTCAGTTACTGTACTGTACTAGCTAGCATGATGGAGTTTCTATACAGCTGGGTGGGTGCTATGATGGTACTAATACTTTTTTTTTTCTGTCCCATTTGTTTCTTTAGCCATCAGGATTGTTTGTCTGAAGACCAACAAGGATACCCAATGGATTTATTTTGCCAAATGGATCATCATGGCATTGCCGTATTGGTCCATTTGATCGACCTTTGTTTTTATTATATATTTTATTTTATTTTCAGTTGTTGCAGACGGGACAGAAATGAGTGGGGGATAGGAAAAGGAGAACGAAAGAGATGAAGGAGAAGAAAAACAGAAGGGAAGAGGAACAGTGAGAAAGGGAAAAAAATCTCCTGGATCACCTGTTGAGAGAGAAAGAATAGAAAACAAGCAAAAAACACAAAAACAAAGCAACAAACTAAACCCAACACCATCGCATTAATCTAGCTAAGTGTAAACAGCAGTAAATACTAAATATTGAATGTTGTTGTGCAGCATGCAGGACAGACAGCGCACAATGTGCTTTGAAGTAGCAGCCAAGAAAGGTGTATTTTAAGTCTACGAACAGTAAACACCCGTGTGCACACCTGTGTGGATCAGCGCACTTGTATTCAAAAGGTTTCCGCATGTAATGGTCTGCTAGAGGATGTAGAGAGCCATAGCCCTGTCCCCCAGGGCATGAAGCAGGCATGGAGGAGATCCAGGGCCCTAGACATCCAGAGGCCCTAGAGTGCGAGAGCCCAAGGAGGACCACCGGAGGGGCATCCGTGCCACCCTCATGGGAAGGGCTGAGGATCTCCAGACGAGGGGTCACCCAGTAGCCACGGAGCAGAAGCCAGAGGGGGCTGCAGGCCCACAGGCTGGAGGCCCGAGGGCTCCCCGTGCCCCGGAAGAGAGCTGACCGAGCAACAAAACTGATCAATGGTCAGCTGATCGGCTTTTCTGTCGCAAGTCCCGTCTGTCTTGTTTGTTTATCGCCCACTTTGCGCCAGAAAGAGGAAACCAGTGGATGTCACGCTAAACAACAGCAGCAAGTTTAAGCTTGATCAGCTGTTGTTAGAATTTATTTAACATTACTTCCGTTAATCCTGACCAGATGCTCAGTTCAAGTTAAGGCTTGAAGTGGCAGACCAAGAAAAATCTTGGATAGACAGAAGCAACAAATGGTGAGAAGCGTCAGAGACAACCCAGAGAGCTGTACCAAAGACCTACAACATCATCTTGCAGCAGATGGAGTCACTGTGCATCGCTCTACCATTCGGCGCACATTACACAAGGAGATGCTGCATGCGAGACTGATGCAGAGGAAGCCTTTTCTCAGCCCACAGCACAAACAGAGCCGCTTGAGGTATGCTAAAGCACATTTGTACAAGCCAGCTGGAATAATATTCATCAGACTGAACAGTTCATAAAAACTGATGTTTCATCAGTGGGACACAGAGAAATGACACTTGACACTGTTTCTGTCAGGTGACCAGGCTGAGACCCAATACATGTTTGTCTGTGAGCTGCAGGTAAGAAACTGTAATAACACACAAGTACACCTTTCACACACATTCATGTTCACAGCATCAATGAAAATGACCAACTTTGAACTTTGATTCCTCAAAGTTTGAAGAAAGTGTGGCTGAATAAATCATGTTTAATAACAGGCAGGATGAAAACCTGGTTTTAGGTGCTGTGGACTGATGAAATTAAAACTGAGTTATTTCGGCATAACAACGGGCATTATGCATGGAGGAAAAATAACTCAGCATTCCAAGAAAAACACCTGCTACCTACAGTAAAATATGGTGGTGGTTCCATCACGCTGTGGGGCTGTGTGGCCAGTGCAGGGACTGGGAATATTGTCAAAGTTGAGGGACACATGGATTCCACTCAGTTTCAGCAGATTCTGGAGACCAATGTCCAGGAATCAGTGACAAAGCTGAAGCTGCGCTGGGGCTGGGGCTGGATCTTTCAACACGACAATGACCGGAAACACTGCCCAAGATCCATTAAGGCATTCGTGCAGAGGAACAAGTACAACATTCTGGAATGGCCATCCCCAGACCTGAATATTATTGAAAAACTGTGGTGTGAGTTAAAGAGAGCTGTCCATGCTCAGAAGCCATCAAACCTGAATGAACAAGAGATGTTTTGTAAAGAGGAATGGTCCAAAATATCTTCAACCACAATCCAGACTCTCATTGGAACCTACAGGAAGTGTTTAGAGCAGGGGTGTCAAACTCATTTTAGTTCAGGGGCCACATGGAGAAAAGTCTATTCTCAAGTGGGCCGGACTGGTAAAATCATTGTATATATAACTTAAAAACAACAACTTCAGATTGTTTTCTTTGTTTTAATACGATCAACATAAAAATAAAGCTAGAGCCTGTGGACAGTATGTTCAAAATAGTACAGGCACAACATAGCTATTAATCATAAAACACCTCAAGTTATTTGAAAATTCTGAGGACAAAGAACACACAAACACACAGTGCCTCAGTGATTTACAGAACTGTTTCACAGATCACAGAACTATATCAGGGTGTCATTTCGCAGGCAGCAATGTAGATAAAAATAATGAAATCCTGTTCCCCAAACAAATACAAGAACCACAGAACAGGTTAAATATATAAATCAACTATAATCAATTAGATACAGTAGCACATCAACATATAAACATAAAGCTGGAGCCAGAGGACAGTGTGTCCAAAAGCACAACATAGCTATTAATTACAAAACACCTCAAGTTATTTGAAAATTCTGAGGACAAAGAACACAAGCACACAGTGCCTCAGTGATTCACAGAAGTATATCACAGATCACAGAACTATATCAGGGTGTCTCATGCAGCACTTTCAGTGGGGTTGCATAGTTTATTTGACTCCTTTTAGCTTTCACCAGCTCATCAATATCAGGCTTCACATCCTGAGTGGCAGCTAACTTCAGGATGTGATTCAAGTACTTGTGCGTGAGCCTTGAGCGTAGTTTTGTTTTATTTATGCTCATTACAGAGAAAACTTGCTCACCAAGATACGTGTTCCGAACATGCACAACAGTTTTGCAGCAAGGGCTGTCAAGTTGGGGTAACCCGGCAAGAGATTCTGATAAAATATGTTCATGCCAGCTGCGGCAAATTTGCCCTTCAAATCCGAGTCACACTGCAAGTCTATTATTTTAAGTTGGATCCTGACGGGCAGATCAGACGGATTCACGGTGAAGCGGCGAGCAAAAACTTTGAAGTCTTTCTCCAGTTCACCAAAAATCTGAAATCGTTGCTCAAACTCTAGTAACAGTCCCGTTATTTTATCTTTAAACCGCTTCATATCTGCCACACTTTGGATCGTGCACATTTTTTTCAGACAGGGAAGTGAGCTGCATCACCACCAGCGAGCTGCGTCTCCCACAATAACAGCTTCAACTTGAAAGAACGTATGCTGTCATAATACTGCGTGACAACTTTGTTGCGTCCTTGCAGCTGTTTGTTCAGGTTATTCAGGTGCTCTGTAACATCCACCATAAATGCAAGGTCCTGCATCCATTCTGTGGAATGAAATTCTAACACTGGTTTGCCCTTTTCTTCCATAAACTGTTCAATTTCATCTCGTAAATCAAAGAAACGCCTCAGCACAGCACCTCGGCTCAACCATCTTACCTCAGTGTGGTATGGCAGGCCATAGATGTGGTCTTTCTCTCTGAGAAGGCTGTCAAACTGATGGTGATTGAGGCTTCTGGATCGGATGAAATTAACAGTTTGGATGACCACCTTCATGACGTTATCCATTTTCAGTGAGTTGCAACACAAAGCCTCCTGGTGCAAAATACAGTGAAAAGTCCAAAAATCATGTCTTCCATTTGCAGATTTCACTTTATGTCTGAACTTTTTTACAACGCCTGCTTTTTTCCCGATCATTGAGGGCGCACCATCTGTAGCCAGACTGACAGTGCAGGACCAGTCCACTCCGACCCTGTTCAGCGCGCCGACGAGTGCGGTGAAAATATCAGCTGCGGTCGTTGTATCTGTCATCGGCACCAACTCCGCGAACTCCTCGGTGACGGTCAATGTGTCATCAACTCCGCGGATGAAAATTGCCAGTTGTGCAACATCTGTAATGTCCGTGCCTTCATCAATTGCAACTGAAAGTAAATGACTTTACTTTTTGCTTCAACTGGCTGTCCAAATCCGCTGAAAGATCAGAAATCCTGTTGGCAACTGTGTTTCTTGTCAGGCTGATATTTGCAAAGGCCTGGCGCTTCTCAGCGCACACAATCTCCGATGCCTTCATCATACATGTTTTTACAAATTCACCCTCACTAAATGGTTTTGAAGCTAGTGCAATTTCGTTAGCAATGAGGTAGCTAGCTTTCACTGCAGCGTCACTGATGTCTCGGCTGTGAGTAAACACAGACTGCTGTTTCTTCAGACCCACCAACAGTTCATTCACCTTCTCTCTTCTCCGCTGTCCTTCAAAGTCATATTTGTCGACATGAAGACTCACATAGTGATGACGGAGGTTATATTCTTTCAGCACTGCAACATGCTGGGAACACACCAAACATACAGCTTTCCCATTCACTTCCGTGAATAAATAGGAGGATGACCATTTTTCTTGGAACACTCTGCACTCTGCATCCACTTTTCTCTTTTTTGACAGAGACATATTGGGGCAATGAGGGTGCCAAAGCACATCAGGTTTAAATTTTGCGGGCAAAACAAAGTAGCTCACAATTGCTATTGCGCCATCCAATGAACACAATTGGAACAGCAGTTTCTTTATTGAAAAATTGCAGCTCATTTTTATACTTTACAAAATCATCTCACGGGCCGGATTAAATCCGTTTGCGGGCCTGATCCGGCCCGCGGGCCGTACATTTGACACCCCTGGTTTAGAGGCTGTCATTTCTGCAAAAGACAGAACTATTAAATGTTGATTTCATTTCTTTTTTTGTGGTGCCCAAATTTATGCACCTGCCTGATTTTGTTTAAACAACTATCGCATACTTTCTGTAAATCCAATGCCAGGAGCAGTGGGTGGATGGCAGCATCACCATGTAGGATCAGTGTGAGAATACATCATCATCCACAAAGAAAACCAGTCTGAGTGACTGATGCTCTTATTATAAATACACAGTTGAGGCTTGCGGCTGCAGTTAGCTGGTTTGCTAGTTAGCTGGGAGCTAACTCACTACTACACTGAATACTAAACTGTCTAAACCAGGGATGTCAAACATATGGCCCGTCACGTTAAGAGACAGACGGGGATCGTGCCATTACTTAAAGAAAGGGAGGGGGGGCAAACGTTCTAAAGACAGCAAGTGTAGTTGTACAGGCAAGTGTGTCAGGAAAAAGTGAAGACATAAGAGGGCTCCAGAGTAACTTTTTACCACGGTTGCACTGGTGCATCTAATGTTTTTCTTCAGTGCACCAGCACAAAAGTTAGGTGCACCCAAATTTTTCAGTCACATCACCTAACACCCCAGCTTTACATGTTCACTATTTTTTTAATCCCTGTCCATACAGAAAACGGATTTGTAAATTATTAGCTAACAATATTGTCAACACAAATTCCTTTTTTTGGAGAACATTTCTACAGGAAAGATAAGTTACCATATTATTCAGACCACAAGGCGCATTAAGCAAAACCAGTCAGATAAGTCAAACTTTACTCATCTCATTCTTCTTGCTTCCTCCACTTCTGTACCATTGATTCATTAATGTTGAATTCTCTTGCAGCTGGTCTACTCTCATGTTCTACTGCGTGGCTGATAGAGTTTGAAATCCACTTTGGGGTTCTTATACACACACTATGGTAATAATATGTTGAAGCACGGTACCTATTACTCTTACCAAAGTTGTACTAACACATTTTGATAGATTTTTGAAGACTTTAAAAACCTTTATGGTCAGTAAGCACAACCAGAATTCAAACATAAGGCACACTTTTGAGAAAATTGAAGGATTTTAAATGCACCCTATAGTACAAAAAATGTGGTACTGAAAAAGTTCTTGTGCTTAAAGTGGTCTAAGGAGCTTGGAGAGGAGCTTGCTTTACTGACCTGAAATTGAATATCTAAAAAATATATAAAGTAAAAAGAAATTTAAAATTAAAAGTGACTAAAAGGCCTCTAACTGAACATCTCAGTATCTGAGCATCTTACCTTGGGCATGGGCATTTGAGAGGTTCCACTTTGACTCTCTCTGGTTTAGCACCCAAGAGTGCGTCCATGTAATATGTTGTCGGGTGTAAGGATATTTGTGTTGTGTGCTGTGGATTCAGCTCTGTAAACTCATGACTATTTTTTGTCATTAAGTTTCTAATTAGACAACAACAAAAGAGAAAGCAGTTCCCAGGAACTACTTCCTGTTTCAGAACATTTCAATATAAGAGTATGTTACACTTCAGAATACCTCCACATCTCCTCTTATTAGATGATTTCATTATAATTAATTTACTAATTCTGTTAATTGATTAAAAAATGCTTGATCTCACCTAAGAGATTCCAGTTTACAGTGTGGACTCTTCAGTCCTTCAGACAGAAGCTTCACGCCTGAATCCTGCAGGTTATTGTTACTCAGGTCCAGTTGTCTCAGATTAGAGGACTGAGAGCTGAGGCGTAAAGACAAAGCTTCACAACTTCTCAATGTCAGGTCACAGTGACTCAGTCTGAAAAATAACAGATAAACGATAAAGAAAAACTACTTTTGTTCAAGTGTAATGAGATTCTATAACAGGAATATTCAATCATCTTTTTTGTCAGGAAAGTGAGAATTAATGAGCAACAGATAATCTGAGAGAGAAGAGAGAAGTGAAGAGGGTACTTTTATAACAGTTTCACCCAGAAAAAAACTTCAAAAATGCCAAAAAGTATTCAGTTTTTAACAAAGTGGGAAGTGATGATCACTGAATAGTTTTATACATTTATACATCAGATGCCAACATCCAATACTCAACAGGCATAATTATTTAAAAAGTAAAGTGATGAGCACATATTAACTTACAGAGCTTTGTTGGATGCTTTGACCACTGGCAGCAGCCTCAGAAGAGCCTCCTCTGAAGCAGAGTATTTCTGCAGTTCAAACACATCCAGATCTTTT
Source organism: Oreochromis aureus (assembly GCF_013358895.1). NCBI lineage: Eukaryota > Metazoa > Chordata > Actinopteri > Cichliformes > Cichlidae > Oreochromis > Oreochromis aureus. Next base: position 114,646,053 of record NC_052944.1, on the reverse strand, counting down.
TCTGATGACAGTAAGATGAAGACCAGAGCTGAGCATTGAGCAGGAGACAGTTTATCTGTGGAGAGACTTCCTGATCTCAGGGACTGTTGGATCTCCTCCACTAGAGAACGATCATTCAGTTCATTCAGACAGTGGAACAGATTGATGCTTTTATCTGAAGACAGATTCTCACTAAGCTTCTCCTTGATGTACTGGACTGTTTCCTTATTGGTCTGTGAGCTACTTCCTGTCTGTGTCAGCAGACCTCGTAGGAGAGTCTGATTGGTCTGTAGTGAAAGACCCAGGAGGAAGCGGAGGAACAAGTCCAGGTGTCCATTTGGACTCTGTAAGGCCTTGTTCACAGCACTCTGGTGGAGAGATTGTAGGATTGGTTTGCTTATTAACTTAGACAGCATCGAGGTTGTTTGTTGTTCATCCAGCAGATTGAGTCCAGAGTTGATGAAGGTCAGATGGACATGAAGAGCAGCCAGAAACTCCTGAACACTCAGATGGATGAAGCAGAACACCTTGTCCTGGTACAGTCCTCTCTCCTCTTTAAAGATCTGTGTGAACACTCCTGAGTACACTGAGGCTGCTCTGATATCGATGCCACACTCTGTCAGGTCTGATTCATAGAAGATCAGGTTTCCTTTCTGCAGCTGATCAAAAGCCAGTTTTCCCAGAGACTCCATCATCTTCCTGCTCTCTGGACTCCAGTGTGGATCTGTCTCAGCTCCTCCATCATACTTGACCTTCTTCACTTTGGCCTGAACCACCAGGAAGTGGATGTACATCTCAGTCAGGGTCTTGGGCAGCTGTCCTCCCTCTCTGGTTTCCAGCACATCCTCCAGAACTGTAGCAGTGATCCAGCAGAAGACTGGGATGTGGCACATGATGTGGAGGCTACGTGATGTCTTGATGTGGGAGATGATCCTGCTGGCCTGCTCCTCATCTCTGAATCTCTTCCTGAAGTACTTCTCCTTCTGTTGGTCAGTGAACCCTCTGACCTCTGTCACCATGCCAACACACTGTGGAGGGATCTGATTGGCTGCTGCAGGTCGTGTGGTTATCCAGAGGCGAGCAGAGGGAAGCAGTTTCCCCCTGATGAGGTTTATCAGCAGTACATCCACTGAGGTGGACTTTCTAGGGTCAGTTAGGATTGTAGTTTTGTGGAAGTCCAGAGGAAGTCGACACTCATCCAGACCATCAAAGATGAACACAACCTGGAAGTCTTCAAAGCTGCAGATTCCTGCTTCTTTGGTTTCAGTAAAGAAGTGATGAACAAGTCCCACCAAGCTGAACTTTTCCTCTTTCAGCACATTCAGCTCTCTGAAAGTGAATGGAAATATGAACTGGATGTCCTGGTTGGCTTTGTCTTCAGCCCAGTCCAGGCTGTATTTCTGTGTTAAGACTGTTTTCCCAATGCCAGCCACTCCCTTTGTCAGCACTGTTCTGATTGGTTCATCTCTTCCAGGTGAGGCTTTAAAGATGTCTTCTTGTCTGATGGTTGTTTCTGGTCTGTCTGGTTTCCTGGATGCTGTTTCAATCTGTCTGACCTCATGTTCATCATTGACCTCTGCAGTCCCTCCCTCTGTGATGTAGAGCTCTGTGTAGATCTGATTCAGAAGGGTTGGGTTTCCTGCTTTAGCGATCCCCTCAAACACACACTGGAACTTCTTCTTCAGAGCAGATTTAAGGTTACACTGACAAACAGTAGCTTGAAGTTCTGAATGAGAAGAAATATGTAAAATATAATTTGAAAGTGGAAACAAACACAAAAACAATGAATCTTTAAAAAATGTTGCTCCATCTTGTATCTCTGGAAAATATTTATTTGTGCAGCCATTTAAATCTTTAGATAAATCCTCTTACTGGTCTGCAGACGGTCAGCCAGTTCCTCCTGCTTCATTATCCTCAGGAAGTTCACTGTGATCTTCACAAATGCCTCTCTGCTGCTGCTCCTCTGACTCTCTAAGCATTCTGGGTAATCTGTACTCAGAACCTTCTGGATCTTCTTCAGCTCGTTCTTCACAAAAGTGATGATGTTGTCCTCCAGCAGCTGGAACAGAATATTTATGAACGAGTCAATCAGACTGAAATCATGGAGCCAAATATCAGATCCATGTTGGACACACTGACAATCCACTGGTCTACAAAGAGCAGCATGGAGATGACTGTGGACAGAATAGATGTAACAGTAGTTGTTGTACATGTACAGACCATAAATATGGAGTCCAGCTGTGTTTGATGCTGCTGGGCAGACTGACCACTGGGAACCTCTGAGCTCTGCTGGTCCACTCTGTGGAGGAATCATGGAGAATTAGTTCAAGCACAGGCTAAAGATCCAGTAGTGTCTGCTCAAATAACTTTATTTGAATCACATTTGTCAAGTTTTAAACTCTCAGATTGTGTGAATTTCAAGATTTCTCAGTCTGTTTTTATGGACTCCCTAGTGGTGATAGATGATTTGCAGAAGCTCAGAACAAAGTTTGGGATTTCATTCATCTGAAAAGATAAAAAAAAAATCAAGTATATGGTAGAAGCCTGGAAGAAGGCGTGAAGAAGTGTGAAGAAGTGTGATATGGGTCAGTGAACACTCTGGATGTCATTTCACTATAGAGTTAATTCATCCAAGATCAGGTGCATACACTGAATTACACAACACAGGTACGGTGGCTCATGACAGACAAAATGGTGCCCAATGATCATTTCACCAACTGATCTACATAGATGAATAATTAAACTCTGCTCTTCACTCTTTATAGCAGCTCCTGTCCTTTAAAGGTTTGTCAGTTGCAGTTATTAGTTATTACACACGGTGACCCTTTAAAGACAAACATGAACCCACTCAGTACAGACTTTCCCCACAGAAAAGTCCTCAATCAGCAAGCCACCAAATCTAAGATTTTTATCTTTGTTGTTTCATTGTTTTCTTTTTAATGAATCTTTGTAACAATCTGAGGATGTTTCAGGTCAGATTTATCCAGGAAACACAAACATGTAAAGGAGTCATCACAGCTCTCTGACCTCGTTGGTCCAGGTTCACCACTGAAGATTGGAGGTAGACCTTTGGACCGGTCACTCCTCACAGACGGACAGCTGGATCCTGCAGACTGTGACCTCTGACCTCTGCAGACACAAACATGATTGAAGCAGCTGTGATCACACAGACTGCAGATAATGCAGCTGTTTCCTGTCAGTAACATCCTCTTAGATTAGAGTTCAGCTTTTTACAGGAAAACTGGACAAAACTGATTTTTGTTACAAATTCATTTTCATTTCCTCTCAGCTCACAAACACAGTCAGACAATCAACCAGAATCAACACTGATTATAATGTCAGTGCAGAATTATTTCTGTAACTCAGTGAGTTCATCTCTCTGACCTCGTTGGTCCAGGTTCAGCACTGAAGCCTGGATTTTGACCTTTGGACCGGTCACTCCTCACAGACAGACAGCTGGACCCTGCAGACTCTGCTCTGTCCTCCTCTTCCTCCATCATCATCATCTTATGGACTTCAGTCATCCTGAGGGGTAAACCACAAACACTCAGTGAGTTCACATTAACAGGAGTAACTGAGTCTGACTGTTGGCAGGTTTAAGTGTCTCTGTTTTGACCAAAGTTAAAACTGCTAGATTCTGATTCCCTTTCCTGATACTTCTTATGAATTTTCTGTTGTGTAAATCATGAAATCTATCTAATACTATCCAACAGACTGATGGCACAGCAGTGCAGAGGCTGCAGAACCTGCATCTGAAGCATCTGGTTTAAAATAGTTAAAAGAAATAATCCAGCTATAGCTGTTAGTATTTCCACTGCTGCACAGCAAATGACTTTATGATAAACTAAATAAACGTTACTTTTCAAACACAACCTTTACACAATTTGTAGATTCACACAAGCACTTTTTCTGTCTTGTTTCTAAGTGCTCCTTCTCAAACATTCACACTCTGATGGATGCATCGGGGAGCAACATAGGGTTAGTATCTTGACCAATGACATCATGCAGACCGGAATTGAACCACCAACCTACTGGTTAGCAGGTGACCTGCTTGACCACCTGAGCTACAGCCACCTCGTCAAAGTGACCAGTCACATTAGAATCCTGTCCTGCTTTGGGCTCCACCTCCAAACCATCCCAAGCAGCTTTATTGGCACTAGACGTGCAGGTAAACTCATACATCCATTCAGCTGCTTGGTGCTTCAGAAGGAAAATGTCAGCTTGTGATTTAAATCACAGGAAACTCACAGGTTAGAGTCCAGCCAGAGGGCTGCTGTTGTTTATCTGTAAAGTCTTTAGTCTAAACTTACACACATTAATAATTATGCGGACACATCTGGAACATGTAAACTAATCTAACCATGCAAACATGAAACCACCATTGTTCATACTCTAACTGCTAGCTGCTCTGCTAAGTTAACTGATGTTAAAGGTCAGAGTAAAGATATCAGGTGATGCTGCTGCTGGAGGTGATGTCTCGGACTAGCAGCATTTAGTTATTCAGCATTATATTTAATCCTTATTATCTGCTCCTGTCACCTCTGACAACTAGAATATTTAGCCAACAGTTTATTAACTTTGGTAAATTAAGAACAGGCATAAGCGCAGTCACCTATACTGCCCTTTAGTGCTGCAGCAGCAGGAAAATTAATAATAATAATATAATAAAAAATAATAATAATAATAATAAAAAATTCAGCAGCTAATCTGAAACCTCTTTTTCTGTCTGAAACGCAGTGACAGCAGACTGAGTCAAAGACAAAAACCTTATTTTAACACCAAATATTCACCGGCGTTACTTCAGGTTACTCTGGCAGCAGTTACCGCGGAACAGCGACCGAGCTCATTGTGTTTAGTCTGGCTGTGTCCCAATCCAGTGACCGCACGCTTCGTATTACTTGCAGTTCGCGGAATATGTACAGCAGGTACTAGGAAGTACGAGAAGTGCGGAAGTGTACACACATGCGCACGTGTACACTCATCCGAAAAAGCCATGTGAACCATGTGGTTCCACTGTGCATGCTCTGTCTTCTCCTAGCAGGGTGTGTGTTGTAATTAGGTTCATCATCCGCTGTGTGCATTTTGGCTTTTCATGGTAGATTTATACAAACAGGAATTACTTTGTCTTTTTATCCTGACACTATAGACCTTTGTTGTTTGACAGTCGAGCTTAAACAATGTCTTTACAAGCAGATTTTCTACGGTTAGTTAAGCGACTGCCCAACCGTGTTGCATTATCACATTGTTTTTAACAAATGTGCTTTGTTGACTGTTTCAGACTTTAAGACGCTGTGTATCTCAAGAAATGGGGAGATGAACATCTTTCTTGTCTGTTGTTGATGGTGGGGGAAGAGGCATAAAGGTTGACAAAAGCCAGAGAACTCTTTCATTGAGCCTGACACCCCCACGTTAGTTTGTGTATTTGACTGTCTAAATTTCAAATTTTTAGAGAAAATATGCCATCTTTAAAACATAGTGTTTGATAATGTTGTTTATCAAACACTGTGTGTGTTTTGGTTTTCAGTGTGAATATATACAAACAGGATTTTGTAAACTTCCCTGAAACTGAAATTGTAAAAAATTAATCACGCTAAAGCCGCCTCTACGTCATTTCCAATCACTTTTTTTTACAAGAAGTGTAGCTCATACATTGGAATAAATGTATTCTTTTCGATACTTTATAAGTATGAAATTAAAGATTTTGAGTTCGTGCACATTGTAAAACAAGAATCTAAATCTTTGTGTCACAATGATTTCTATAAAAACAGGTTGTTTATAGGGATAATGTGATAATGTGACCACCAGGAGTGTCAATGAAGACAAACTGATGATCAAAGCTTCGTACTGATGTTTAAACTGTTCACTGAGTAACATGGAGGAAAATATTCCACCTTAAACACTGCAGCTAGCTTCTGTTTACACCTATAGAGGAAAGTTCAAAGTTACTGGAATAGTTCATGAATGCTGACATGAGAAGTGAGCTCACAGTAGGTGTTTGTGCTCCTCTTTATTCTCCGTGGCCTCAGAAATGCTCTGTTTGTACATCACTTATGTCCAATGATAATGCTGTTAAACGGCTTTCGTTGAAAATATGAATTCAAATGAAAATAAAATGACATCATGAGGGAATTTTTACCACCCTGTCCATCAAAAAGAAAATAAGGAGAAAGTGTGAGTCTAAACTTTTGAAAAACGTCAGAGTGAAATGTTAAATTCAAACCTGCTGCTGCTCTGATTCCACTCGGTCTCGTTAGTCTGACTGTGAGTCCGTTACTGTGAACTGTGGAGCAGCATATTTCTGCTTTTTCTACTGGAGATGATCATCTGACACCGAGTTCAGGAAAGAGAAGTGAAACTTTGAGCAGGCATGATTTTATGAGGAAGTTTGAATGAAACAAAAGCAGAAATAGAGTCTGGACTTTAGAAACATGTAGAAATGTTTATTAGAGGCTGTCTGTCCTGTTACTAAGCGCAGCATTAAAATGATGTTTCTATTGTAGTTTCTATTGTAGTGAAACTTCAAACTGGTTCCACTGCAGCTAACAGAAACACTCAGTGTGTTAGAGGAAGTTGTTTTTAGCTGAGTTGTGTCCTTAATCCAATCTGAAGTGCCATGTTTCTTCTTCGACTTGTTTTAACTGGAAACATTGACTTCCTGTCCCACTACAGTGAATAACTGCTCTTCTTTAATGATTTGTTTGGAGCTGATTTTACACATTCATTTAGATATAATCAGTTCAAACTCAGTTCCATGAAATTCATCATTACTGTCTAAATGTTCCACTGACTGCAGAAATAAATAATAAATCAAAGGCTTCACAGTCTGTGGGTCCAGGCTAGGTCCTGAATGATTTCCATGAAAAACCTTTAAAGTGTCTTGTTAGATTTGTATTGTGATTGTCATTTATGCTTAGAAATATTTAACCATATATGCTTAGAGGTGTATAATCGATTGTGTAGTGATAGGATGTGTGATCTTCAGTAGGCTGTAAAAGGCTTTGTGTGCATTCCAGGGTGTTCTGGTATTCAAACCCACATCCTGGGAGCATGGGAGAGGTCGTACCTTGTCTTATTGGTTTATGGTAGGATAAACGTATCTATGTCTGTTTTAGGCTAAGTGCATTTTGTTTAGATGAACTGCTGGACTTCCAGGCCAGCAGGTTTAGGAAGTCATTAATGGGTTCACACACACACACACACACACACACACACACAAGGTATGTTATATGTTAATGAACCTATGCATATTCATGTAACCACAATAAAAGAGCAGTGTTACGGGAGAGCGGAGAGAGCAACTGAGGTCAAGCGAAGGAACGGCGCCTGTCCAGTTCTCTCCCGTGCACGTGAAACATAAAGAATGTTGCCTACTTCGTGTCTTGCTTGCTGTGTAATTACATTGCCTTCAACGTTCCAGCGGATAGGTTCAAGCTACAAACCTATCATTAATTGGTCCTTCGACGCCGGATCCCTGGAGTCGGCATTCACCGAGGAGAGAACCCTGACGTCAGCGAGACGTGAGAATTTGTCATCGGGCCGGTGGATTAGCTGTCCGTTTTCTCTCCTCGACGAATGACGATCGGCGGGATCCGAGGCTGATATTACACGCTAAGCAACACCGAGTAAGTTTAGAGTACATCTCTATAACTGTACGTCTTCGCCGGCTGTGTGGGGCGTTGTTCGTGGCCGCTTAGTGGGGCTAAAATTCGCCGTCTTAGTGGGGCGATGTACAAAACCGCTCAGTGAAGTTGTTGTACAGAAGCATTAAGTCGCAGAGTTGCGCAGTTCGAACTTTTTTGGTTCGCCGTCTTAGTGGGGCGAAATACGGACCGCTTTGTGGGGTCCTCTAATACATTCTCCGCCGCTCAGTGGGGCGTTGAGAAGTTCCGCGGAGTCCAGACTGCGCTGGACAATAGGCCTATTTTGTGTTGTTGTTGTTGTGTTGAGTGTGTTTGTGTTAATGACTGCGGAGCAGGCGTGGTCTGGGACACGGTTGTTGTTGTTATCATTGGTTCCTAAGCAACCAAGAGTGCGTCCGAGCGTGACAGACGTTTATGCTGGATTTCACTCCTGGGAGCGCACAGTATTTAAAAAAAAAGAAAAAAGTGACGGCTCCTTAGCTGCGCGGGTTCACGCGAGCACGGTCGCGCGGGTTTCACGCGGACCTGAGCCGTGCGGTTAATCGCAGGCTTATAAATGGAAGAGATTCAAATGTTAGAAGTTTTCAGGAAAACAGCAGCCTTGAAGAGCGTGTGGAGAAGGCCAGCTCACATCAGCAGCAGTTAAGCTATGCTCTGGTGAATGGCTTTCCCCCACTCCTTGCTGACACAAAATGTTTAGATGATTCTTTAGATTTCCCTGATCAACAACGGCCTGTGCTCCAGACCATTACTTTAACCAGTTGCTAAAAGTGATCTGCATTAAGCTTAAGGTTGCTCAAATTCAGTACAATGACATATGAGATGAAGTAAAATAGGCAAATATTCTAACTAATGAAGTGCATAGAGGCACTTAACCTGTTTGTAAGACTGTCATCCTATTATGAGCCATTGTTGAGATATAGAGCACACCTGTGAAAACAACTAATATGCTGAACCCTGTGTGAAACGGCTGAAAACTACATGATGGAAAAGCTGAAAATGTAAGTCTTTGCCGCTGTGGGCAAAGCACACAACCACTGTGTGAGGTTGCGTTGCTGTCTCTTCTGAGCTGATGAGCAAGCTACACATTATCAGATCGGGAGCTGGCTGAGAACTCATCAAAGAGAGGGAAACAAAACTATGATAATTATGATAACTGGAGTATGTAGCGTATCCGTGAGTTCAGCTTCTTCTTTCAGATGCGCAGCAGTTTTCCTGGATCTTGATTCATGTGTGTAGAGTGTTCATAGCATCAGCATCATGTTTTTGTTTATTTGCTTTGTTGGGTTGAAAAATAATTAAATAAACTTGTGATCATACTTATGGATCACCATGGCACATATCATCAGCCATATGTTTTATTTATGCAGATGAAAAAAGTGAGTGTGAATGTGCCTGACGTCACAGTGTGTGTGTGCGCTGTGTAAACGTAATTGTCACAAATTGTGAGAGCGGTGATTCTGCAGGTCACCAGCTAGTGTAAAGAAAAAAAAAAGAGTAAAACAGAGACAAAATCTACATTGTAGATGGAAAAATCATAGGAAAAAGGTTTTGTGTTTATTAGCCAAGAACAACTACAATCTCATTTTCTGCTTTTAAGAAAGGAGAGATGTGTGTTGGTTAAGCAGTGATAAGAATGATCAAAATGTCTTAGTTTTGTCACTTTCAGATGAAAAGCTGGATCATTTTCCACATGCAGCAGTCGGAATAACGTTATAGTTTAATATCATTGGAAATGTTCAGGCCAAGTTTCTGGCTAACTTATTTACAGCTCCATGTGTCCCTCATCCTCACAAGCGAGCTCTCACTCCTCCCTGAAGACAAGGAATGCAGTTCCAAAGAGCAATAACATGGCAGATAAAGAGACAGCAGCAAAGTCCTGAGCAAAGAGTCCCAGCAAGCAGCAGCAGTGTGGACAAACAGCATCGGAGAAGAAGAGCAAACCATCATCCTGATTGGATGAATGACACTGTGTTTCCAACAAGCTGCAAAGTCACTGTGCTTGTGAAAAGAACGTTTGAGGAGAACTGAGGAGACTGTTGGAGTTTGACATTTGCCACTTTCGGAGTAAAATGGCAAGAAGAAACAGGGGAACACAGGACAAAGCTGAAGAAGAACTGCCGGCTATTGGACTGTTGAAGTGGGAGAGAACAACGGAGTGGGAGTAGTAGGTGAGAACACAGAGAGTGCTGGTGTTTAATGTGGGAAATCAAAATTTGGGTTAGCAAACCTGGGGAAAAGAAAACTGACTGCTTAAGTGGAAAATTGTGAAGGAATCTGAACCACTGCAAAAAGAAACATATACAAAATCACACACACAAGCAGAACGTGCATTAACCCTACTAACACAAACACAAGAGAGCTCATGAAGATTAGGCAGCATCTTGAGCATGTGAGTCTGTTTATCATCTTGTCCAAGTCACCTCGTGTGATGCAAAGACCAGTGGACTCATAGCACATTAGTTGAAAATGATGATCAAATAATAGCAGAGAAGTGTGTAGGAAAGGCAGCTTTAAGAACATGTCCTGGTGGAGATGCAGCTCCACAGACATTGATTAAACCTGCCTACTGACACAAACACACATGCAATGAAGATCAGCTTGTTATCTCTCATCAGTGTTAAAATAGTGTAAATTTAACAGACACTTGTTATCAAATGCTGAATTTATCCAATGCTGACAATTAACTAACTATGTTGCAGGACAACAGTTTAATTTTTGTGGGAAAAAAAAAGGATTCTGGTTTAACCAACCAGTGATCAGACAATAAATTTAGTTGGTAATATAGTAAATTGGGAGATGCTTTCTGCCTGATTGATGCAGCACAAGTAATTTACTGTATGAGGGAAAATTCTATTTTTGTGATAATATTTTGAACATGCATTTCTGTTGTCCTGTCAACTTAGTGGGTTAATAGCTGAGATGCAAATTAGTTGATCGTTCTTAGGTTAATGAAAGGTGACTGAATTCTAGCACGAGTGAATGAGATGTGTTGGAGTTTGTTAGAGTGGAGACTCTAAAACACTGAGTTTCCTGTTGTGATGTGCGAGTGAATCCTGCATCCAGATACACAACTGAATACATGAGAACAAACTTCTTTTGCGAAATGCATGACAACATGTCACATGTTTTATGATGATGGGGAAAAAGGAAAACTAAATAAAATTTGTGGCCTAAATGAGTGAAAAGTACAGTCCTGGGGATTAAAATTCATAGCTACTGAGACATGAGGCTTATGTTGTTTGTTGTGCGGCTAATGGTTGATTCGGAGTTTATCTAGCTGATGATTTTTCTTTTGTTGTGAAGTTGAGCCTGCCAATTAGTATGATGGTTTGATAAACCATGCTAATGGTATGATTTACCCTCCTGAGATGAGGAGCATGTGTCATGACTTAACGAGGCCTTTTTATTTTGATACTTTCACAGTGCACTGAAAGTTTTGTTTGATGATCTCTGTTTGAGCAGATCTGCACGATTAGAACGGAAGCGCTATCTGACGTCGTCGAGAAAAATTGTTGCAAGTGAGTTTCTCCACATTAAAATGGGCTCTGGAGAAAGTCACTTATATGGGACAATTAGAAAATAGGTCCCTACCCAAAAAAGGATTAAGCGAGATAATCCAATATAAAGTTCTTCTTTTCTTTTTGAAATGACGTCATTTTGCTGAGAAGTGGAAATGAAAATGCGACGGTAATTCCCACTGTCAGCAAAGAAAGAATGAATGAATGAGTGAGAGAAAATAAAATTGACTGACTGGTAAAAGCTGACAGAAGCTGACAGACTGACTGACATCACTGTGCGAAGTTGACCCTCACCTGACAAAGGTGTAGATGAATCTATGTGTGTTTCTTTTTACAGGAGCAGAAAGATGACAACAACATTCGAGGTTGCGTGATGATTTAACCTTTTAAATGCCACTTTCTGTGTCTGTGCATCTATCAGGGGTGTTATTCACTACCTTGTGTTGTTCACGGAGGTAACTGTGAGAAAGTGTGTGTACACCTGCGCAGCGCTAACATTTCTACAGCATTACAGTCTTCATGTGATTTGATCATGTGATTTATACCAGGACAGCTGGTTGATGTTTTCTACGACAGGATTTCTGGGTTCATGTGTGAAGAAAACTGTGTTTACAGGTTATGAGTTGGTGATGCTGTTACACTGTGTTGTTGGGGAAATGTGAAGGTTACTTTGATGATATGAATAACATGTGAGACATTCCCTGTGTTGAAACTAGTGCCACTTCTTTCCACAGCTATGGATGGCTAACTTTATGGTCTTTTTATAGCACCTCTGGACCCTGTCAATTTGTGCCTGACCTCCAGGATTGTCCATGTGTGTTGCTAATGTTGTTTTTCTAAGAGTGCATGTAGAGGATTCAGCAGAGACGGACAAGTAACATGAGAAAGCAAATAAGAGATGCAGTGTTTATGGAATAGTTTAGTATGGGGCTCATTAGCTGGCCACTACTGAGCTCCTAGTGATAGCTAAGTGGAGTGACTTTGCTTAAGGGAAGTCACCGATTACATTAATGTTAACTGAGTACATGGGATGATCCATGTCTGAGGCAAATTATGCCAATAATTGTAGTTTACTGATTTGAGAAAACCTGCACATGATACTTGTCCTGTTGATGCTGAGTGCTCTATTACTCTTATAATACAATTGTTTATAAGTGTGAAGTTTGATTTCACTTCCAGATCTTGTTTTCCAGGCCATGATGGTGTGTATGATGGCTCCAGGCAGAGCCAGATGTTGAGCACACTTACTGTGCAAAACACACTAACATCTTTTATTGCAGTGTTACAGAGCTGCTCCAGAGGGGGAGACGCCCTGATGTTGCCTGGGACATGATCTGGCTAACCTTTTTCTTTCAGACAGAAATCTGGTTTTGATGAGTTGACTCATGGGAGTGTCCATGCGTCAAGAGGAGGGGTCCAGAATTATGTTTTCTAAACTATGTTTTTTGTGTGATTAACAGTTCATTTACGGGTATTAAACCTATGCAAGTGGTGCATCTGTGTTCAGATGAGGCTTTAATGGCCTATAAGTGAAGTTCACTGAACTAAAGAATGTGGTTTGATGATGATTGACATGCTCTCCAAATAGGAGTTTTTCCTCCTAGCAAGGAAATATAGGTGCAGCAGTCAGAGTATTGCTGAAAGGAATCTCCTGAGAAATCTTCAGAGGCCCAGTGAGAAGCAAGAACCCATTCCAGGCAGAGCTGACAGTCCAGGCAGTGGTTGAGGTCAAAGGTCGAGCTGTTTGGGGCCCATTGGGAGATCAGATTCCACAACCACAGCAAGGACCACGAAGCTGCGTTGGAATGAGAGCTGTGCCAAGGGGGCTTTCCAGAGGCCAACAGAGGAGATTGTGGACGACAGACGGGCACCTGAAGGATGAGGGGAGCGTGCCAAGCTCCAACGACAGCGCAGGGGGAGTCCAAGGATGGCATCATGATTCTGTGAAAAGCACAGGAACCAGAAGCTATGGTGGTGATGACAGCAGTTTCCTATGAACATCACCTAATGCTGTGTCACTATACTGTGCATACATGGCACACTGAAAACTGCTGGACCATAACAGCAGTAAGATAACTGGATCCAGCACCCTTTCCACAGAGGGGTTTTCCTGCACAGGATGGACAATGGAGGAGTCATATGTATCCCCCTCGCAGGACGGAGGCCTGAAGTGAGGTGATGGGGGTTGGCAGAGGCCATTAAACTAGAGTGCTGAAGAGGTCTGCAGCTTTCACAATAGTTGAGACCCATGTTGACAAACAACAAACTCAACTGGTATGTTTGAATGTCTATTCTACATACATTTGGACTCTGGTCCTATGAACAGTGATGGAAACAACTGGAAGAGACATTTATGACGCCCTGCAGAGCTTAAACCACTCTGCAGAGAGACGTGCGATTTACATGTCTTGTGGAGGAGCACCACCAAGCTGGAGTGTTTTTGAAAATGTTAATTTCTCTTTTGACCATCAGCAATTCATTTGTTTACTTGTAGGATGCAGTTTATCATTGAATGAGATCAATGAGAACTTGGATAACTGCTAATACATTTGTCAGACTGTGTACGTTTACATATGCTGAGTATAAAACTGTTTGCATTGACACTGTCAGACATGACGTGATCATAACTGGGGACTTTTCTAGCATAATTGTCAAAAGGGGGGAAATGTTAGATTTGTATTGTGATTGTCATTTATGCTTAGAAATATTTAACCATATATGCTTAGAGGTGTATAATCGATTGTGTAGTGATAGGATGTGTGATCTTCAGTAGGCTGTAAAAGGCTTTGTGTGCATTCCAGGGTGTTCTGGTATTCAAACCCAAATCCTGGGAGCATGGGAGAGGTCGTACCTTGTCTTATTGGTTTATGGTAGGATAAACGTATCTATGTCTGTTTTAGGCTAAGTGCATTTTGTTTAGATGAACTGCTGGACTTCCAGGCCAGCAGGTTTAGGAAGTCATTAATGGGTTCACACACACACACACACACAAGGTATGTTATATGTTAATGAACCTATGCATATTCATGTAACCACAATAAAAGAGCAGTGTTACGGGAGAGCGGAGAGAGCAACTGAGGTCAAGCGAAGGGCGGCGCCTGTCCAGTTCTCTCCGTGCACGTGAAACATAAAGAATGTTGCCTACTTCGTGTCTTGCTTGCTGTGTAATTACATTGCCTTCAACGTTCCAGCGGATAGGTTCAAGCTACAAACCTATCATGTCTGATAGAAGTTCTGCTAGTGAGTCCTCTTGTTCTCACAAGTCTGAGCTCCTCACTAAACCTTTGCTTCAGACCAACAAGTCCAAACCTGCTGCACTGAGAGACAGGTGAGCTGCTACGTGGAAGGAGTCACAGAGGCAGATTTCCACAATAAGCGCGTGTGTTCCAGGAGGACTTTGATGTGTTGTGAGCTGTAGAAGGATGAGAAGGACTGATGTTATCTGACACGATCTCCGTCTGCAGAAAATGAGCCAATGATCAAACTGCAGCTGATTGTTTCCACACAGTAGACTGGACTTATTTCAGCACACACCTCCACGTTACAACTACTTTAAATTCAAATGCTTTCATCAGCCTGAATATCAAACACCATCACCTACACACTGAGTCACAGTCAGCTGACTGATCCTGTAGATGGAGGACAGATGTTTATTGCCAGTGAAGACAGCAAAGTCCATAAAGACATAGATGAGGGAGTTTGGTGTGGAAGAACACGTTTGGGATGAAGTAGAGTAAAGAACAAAAAAACATAATAACAACCTCATAATGATGATGGCATATTTGGAATAAGTGCACATAGGGCACAAACAGTGAAGCTGTGAACTCTCTCTGCAGTCACTCCATCATCTAAAGACACTGTGGATGTGACACAGAGAGCAAACTCAGCTTTTCTTCCTGCTCTTTCTCTCGCTTCACTTTCCTGTTAAACTTTGGAAGCACAAATCAAAGACAGTCAGAGGAGCTCAGCCAGACCAGCTGCTGCTCCATCTACAGGTGGAGACACCACCCACGTGTCTTTAGGAGAACCAGTGTCAGCGTTTCTGGGTCGTTGACCCAGTATTTTCAGTTCATGCTCACTGTTTATCTTCTGCCTGTTCCACTTCCTGTTTTATTGTGTTAGCCTTGGTCTGTGTGCATTATGTTCAGTCCTCTTCCCATTTATCATTAGTTCATTATGTTCAGCTGTTCACTCACCTGTCTCTAATCACTCATCATACAGCCTGTGTATTTAAGTTCCTCAGTTCCAACAGTCCATTATTGTGTCATTGATGTTGATGTCCCTCCCGTGTGTGCTCTCAGTTCAGTCAGCCATTCAGTTATCCAGCCAGTCAGTGTCCGGTCGCCCTCTGTTTGTCCAGTCCTTATAATAAACCTTCACCGGTCTTCACCTGCCTGCGGGTCCTGCGTTTGGGTTCCACCTTCCTCGCCTCCACACAACTCCTGACAGAATGACACAACCCGTGCCACAAAGACACGATTGGAACCCAGCAGCAGGAGGCAGCACTTTCCTGTTGGGTAGAGGAGGTCAGGGAAAAACAGCGGTTCTTCACGGAGATAAAGCCCGTCTTCGAGGGGACTCGCCTGGCTCTGCGTGGGCCTCGGAGACGCCGAGTCTCCCCACCTGCTGCCTCACTTTCACCAGAGCATTTGCCGCGGAGAGTGGGCGTTTCACGCCACACTTCGGCCGCTCCCTCTCTCGCTGCTCCGCTCCTCGCTCACACACCCCTCGCCTCATTCGCCGGACCTCCAACCTCGCCATGCCGCAGCGGTTCTGCCTCCCACCTCGGCTCAATGGAGTGGTTGCTCGGTGTTTCTGCCTGTTCAGCTACGCGAAGGCGGGGCGCATGCCGCCATCGCGCTTCCCGTTGAGAGCTGTAGCACCCGGTGGTGAGTGAAACAGACTTTTTTTTTCTTTCCTCTCACTCCAAGCCAGAGACTGTTCACTATCCACCTAATCAAAAGTCTGTATATTGTGATTACATTCTGGACTACCCTACTAATACGCACCACCCTGGCTCCAAAGAGACTGTTCCACCATCACAGGCCACTACTAAACACATTAACCTCGCTAAACCTGATAGTTTCTCCCATGCCCTCATTATTTCCTCACCCATCACTCAGCCATTTCCTGCCAGCACGGCGGCTCAGATTCGGCCTTCCTCTTCAACTGTTTCACCTTCTCAGGTTAAGGCAGCTAAGGCTCAGCCTGTCCCTACAGCACCTCCTCAGATGGCTAGGGCCCAGCCCGCAACCACTCCTGTGCCAGCTCCCAGGACAAGAGCTGCTGTGATCCAGTCTGCCTCCACACCCGTTTCTGTTTCTTGGGTGGGGGTGACTGGTGTCCAGCCACCTCCCGTGCCTGTCCCAGCACCCAGGCTGAGGGCAGCCAGAACCCAGCCTGACCTCCCTAGAGGCTCTGAAGAGCTAGCCTCTCCACCTGTCAGTCCACCACTTCATCCACCTCCTGATCCAACCTTTCACGCCCTCGCACTATCCCTGGTTAGGCTAGCTGAGCTGTCCCCTGATCAGGCACCAGCTTTACTAGCCCAGGCTGCAGCGCTGTCACCATCTTTAGCTCTGCCAGTAGCTCTGTCAACCCCTGCTCATCCATTAGCTTCTCCAGTTCAGTCAGTTCACTCGCCTGCTGTTCAGCATCCAGCCCAGTTAGTCCAGTCACACACAGTTCAGGCTTCTGTTCTCCAGTCCCCTGTAGTTTAGTCTCCTCCGGCCCTCCAGCCTCCTCTGGCCCTCCAGTCTCCTCCGGCCCTCCAGTCTGTCCAGTCTGTAGTCCAATAGCCGGTAGCTCAGTCGCCTCCTGTCCAGTCTGTCCAGTCTGTAGTCCAGTAGCTGGTAGCTCAGTCGCCTCCTGTCCAGTCTGTAGTCCAGTAGCTGGTAGCTCAGTCGCCTCCTGTCCAGTCTGTCCAGTCGCCTCCTCTCCTGTCGCTTGTAGCTCAGTCACCCATCCTCCCACCGCCTGTAGTGCAGTCAGTTCAGCCTTTAGTCCAGTCTCCTACCCAGTCTCTGGCCCAGTCACTCATTCACCATTCTGTTCAGTTTCCTGACCTTCAGCCAGACCATCCAGAGCCAGCTGTGAGCTCTCTCTTACTCCTCAGCCAGGGGTTTCCGCACCCACTTCCTGTTTTATTGTGTTAGCCTTGGTCTGTGTGCATTATGTTCAGTCCTCTTCCCATTTATCATTGGTTCATTATGTTCAGCTGTTCACTCACCTGGCTCTAATCGCTCATCATTCAGCCTGTGTATTTAAGTTCCTCAGTCCCAACAGTCTATTGTCGTGTCATTGATGTAGATCTGATGTTGTCCCTCCCGTGTGTGCTCTCAGTTCAGTCAGCCATTCAGTTATCAGGCCAGTCAGTGTCCAGTCGCCCTCTGTTTGTCCAGTCCTTATAATAAACCTTCACCGGTCTTCACCTGCCTGTGGGCCCTGCGTTTGAGTTCTTTCTTCCTCGTCTCCACACAACTCCTGACAACCAGAGTCACAAAGTAACAGAGTGAAGAGAAGAGCAGCAGATGAAGCACCGAGGACACAAAAAGGAGGGAAAGGAAAAAAAAAGGTCCATCTGTGTCCTTTCAAACAAACAAGCATCAATGTTTCATATCTTATGAATATAAAGCTGTGACCTAGAACCAACAGAAGTTGTTTGCATGATGTTATCACAAATCAATCCAGGAATCAGACCAGGAGTGACATGTTTAGCCGCATGTTCTCCTTAAATTTCTTGTTTTTCTGAGTGGTGTCCAAAAATCGATGTGGGCTTCATAATATTTCAGCAAAATTTCATCATTACAAAACAAAACAATTCTTATTGCTTTTGAAGTGGATTGAATCGCCACAATCCTTTTAAACACAGGATTTACCATCTATTATGGTCAGCATCCTATGTAGGTGAATTTTCTCAGAATCCAATTGTAATCTAGAGAAGCTCACCTTATATTTGCTCTCAATTAAAATATTTTATAGCGCTTTTGCTCCCCATCTTGCAGGCCTGCTTTTAAATCATCAACACACAAAATATCACGCCCAGAGGGGCGATACCTGGCAGGTTTTTTTCCTAAGTGCACTGTTACAAAAAAGAAGCAACAACACCAAAATTAGGCCCAGTTTCGGGCATGTCTAAGTGTAAAAAACAAACAAACAAAAAAACAAAAAAATAAAAAAAACAGTCTTTCTCTTAGAAAAAGAAAAACATCCCAAACCTAACCGGCAGAATCAGCTTGGTACTAAAATAACCCCCCCCCCCCCCAAAAAAAACAACAACAAATCTGCCAGAAATCACAGGAAATATTTTGCTTTCTGGTGACACAACATGCTGTAGGGATTAGAACCTGCATGCAGTGCTGCAGTCACTGCTTCTGTTCATGTTCCCCACATCATTTTTACTGGTTGCCCACAAGTGTCCAGAATATCACACGATTCTGGAAAGTCTGGGGCCAACAAACATACATACACCACCTGCTAAATACACAGAGAAATTTCCCCCCTTTTATTAGCAGCTGCACAGTTCACACAACACAAATGTTCACCATTAAATGCTTCCTAAACACTTCATATCAATGTTTTATGTGAATTTCTTCTCAGGGCCCTGTTTCAGAAAGCCGGTTTAGTGCAAACTCTGAGTAAGTATACCCTGAGTTAACGAAAACTCTGGGTTTTCGGTTTCACAAAGTGAGTTTAGATTAATTCTGGGTGAGTTACTATGACGACACACTCCGTGAAGCTAACCTGCCCCCTAGCAGGTTTACTTCAACTAACCCTGACCTTCTCCGCCTCTTTGTCGGAAACCTGACTGTAGGAAGTGTCAGACATGGCGTGCCCCTTCCTTGAAGAGCCAGTAGATGTTGAAGCCCAAATTCTCCGCAGAGCTCTCCACCGAGAGAGAGTGATTAGAGCGCGTTTGGACATTTTATCATTTCCTGATGATTTTCTGTGTGAACTTTCCCGTTTTTCAGCACAATCTATAATTTATTTGAATAACATCCTCGGGCCTTATATTGCTCATGTGACACATCGTGGACATTCTTTCAGTTCTGTACATATTATTTGTATTGCACTTCGTTTTTTTGCAAACGGGAGCTTTCTGTATAATATTGGTGACGCTGAGCACGTTTCCAAGGCTACCGTCTGTCGGGCAGTCAGGAATGTGACAGTTGCACTGAAACGTCTCCTGTACTCGTTTGTGGTGTTCCCCGGTCATAGACCCACAGGATTTATCAAAGAGGGATTCCACAAAATTGCAGGTATCAGGATGAACAAAACTTAATTCATGATGTGGTGATACTTGAACTACTACTTAGATTTTACATTTATTTTCAGGGTTCGCAGGCGTGATTGGCTGTATAGATGGCACTCACATTCCAATCATTGCTCCTTCAGTAAATGAAGGAGACTATGTGAACAGGAAGTCTTTCCACAGCATTAATGTACAGGTACTGTCGGGTCCAGAAAGATGCCCTGGTCAGGATATAATTTGCAACTTCCAACAGAGCATGCCGACCATTGTAATTTTTAACAGTTTGACTGTAAGTGACAGGAAAACCCCTTCATAATGAGGAGGACTTTAATCTTTATACATGATTGCATTTGTGCTTATTAAAGGAGCTGTGGCTCCTGGTCAAGTGAGGGTCAGAAACTCTTGGCGGACGTTAATGAGCAGCCAATATATGGTGAGAGAGTGACAGGAGCGTTGAAAGAAATTGCAACACACCTGCTTACATGTCAAATCTTTCAGTTATCATTCTATATTACTTATATTCCTTTAGAGTTAAGTTTTAAGAAGCAAGCAGTGTCGTTTATATTTTCTCTCTTTGGAGGGCGACATTTAGCCTAGAAAACCACAAACGGTTTCGGTTGTATACGGCAGGCTTCAGGCCCCCAGAGAGGTGTGAAGTCATTTCAAGTGCAGACAGGTCATGACTTTTGCAATAGGTTGGAGACGAGAGGTGTTTTGCTGTAGTTGCAAAAGGTGCCTAGGCTGTCTGTGGAAACAGGAAGATACTGGATAGGTCATCAAGATAAGAAGCGAGCTGGTGGGGACTAGACAAGGTTCTTTTGAACTGTGTCAAAAGTTAACTGAACGTTTGTGGTTTTCGGGGGACGTGTGTTTCACTGTATTTTTGCCTAACAGCAGGGGAGGGGAGGTACTGTTCTATTCTTATAAAATCTCTGTCTTGTCTTTGTTGTTCGGCTCTCGGTTGAAGCACTCAACCCAGAGCACCATGCATGTGAACCAATAAATCTCTCGCTTTTGATCTTACCTCGTTGACCTGAGTTGTTTTTCTTAAGAGCACTCCACACTCCTTTTCCAATATTTTTGAATCCCAACATTTTGGGGGCTCGTCCGGTACTTGGAAAGGAGGGAAGATCGGTTGGAGGTGCTGGACAGGGTCCGAGGCGGTCGGGCGGGCAGACGCTAATCAGTGGTGAAAGTGAGTAGGCATTCCCCGGGGCATTTAAAGGTAAGACACTGCCTGTTGAAATATATTTCCAAAAGGTGTCACATTGGGCATGTCAAATTCAAAGCCTGGTCACTGTAAGTACTGGTGGGTGTCTGTTTTGATTTTGGTTATAATCTCATGAGTATGTTGGTTGAAATAAGGATAAGTTATAAGTAAAAGTAGTGGGTTCGAGTCCCAAAGAAAAGGAAAAGAGTTAAAGTGAGTTCGAGTCTCACGTAGAAAGTAGGGAAATTGGTCATTTGTGTGGGTTCAAGTCCCATTGGACAGTGCGTCTGTTTTGTGATGGTCAGTTCGTGGGTTCGAGTCCCCGATGTCCACAAAAATAGGTCAGCCTGAATTTTACTCCTGATTTGGGGTGTAGATTGTGGGTTTAAATTACTCTAAAAGTTGTCTAGAACGCCAGCGGCGTCTGGTAAGAAGCGCATTTCTCCCCTAGGTGACGCTAGCGCCTGGGCAGGACGCTGACCCTTGACCTACCTGGAAGAGTAGGGATAGTACGGTCGACCGCCGGGAAGGAATGTTGGGAACCTTCAAGATGGCTAGGAGTTCGAGTCTCCTAATTGCGCTTTTTTGGGTACTGTTAAATTGAGTTAGGGTTAGAAATTTGGACGGACAGTTAAAGTCTGGCCGGGAATTGACTACCAAAAACCTGGGGTTTGCCCGTTCGAGTCGGTTATAGTAAATTTAACGAAATTGTTAGGAGCGAAAAGGCCTGAAATCTGTGCAGTTGTGTATATATATGGCGTCTGTGTAAATTATGTATAAACAGAGTTGGGTGTTTGATGAGTCTGACTGAGTGACAGGATGCTACGGTTCTGTGAGTTATTTTTAGAGAGCCTGTGAACATGCACGGTGTGTGTGTGAAAATGCAAATTAGGTGCGGTGATGCACATGGGGACTGTTGGTTTCAGTTTAGAGTGTGAGTGAACTTAATAATCATTATTTGAAAAGTTTGCTAAATGCCTGTGATTGAGATGCTGTTCATTAGAATTGTATAATAGAGTGTGAATTTATTGCTGTGGAGGTATAGGTGTTGACTGACTTATATATATAGGTTGAGTGCATTGTACAGTACCTAACACCAACATATTACTTTAAAGGGGTAACCTATGGTGAGCCAGAAATGTAGGTGTGTTTTATTTCATGTGTGTGTTGTGAGAATGAGTAGAGATTTTAGTTTTTTCTTTGACTTGCTTTTTCGGATTATGGAAAGCATGTCTAAAATACTCGTAGGAGAGCATATGTTGAGTGATTTTAAGTGAATGCTGTTAGTATTTGATTTGAGTGACTCTGTGTGATGGGTACGAAATAAGTAAAATAGGTAATGATAACATTAAGGAGGTTGTTAAGTAGTGTGAGTGAGAAAGAAAAAACGAGAAAAGGCAATGTGTGAGACGAGTACTGAATGACAAAAGAGCTCTATTTGAAAGTGTGAGTGAACTAAAGCTGTATTGTTTTTAGATGAAGAGTTAGTAGAATTAAAGAGGGTTTGTAGACTATACATGTAAAGAAAAAACAAAGAGTGCGATGAGTCTGCAGAAACAGGAAATGCGGCTCTGTGTGCCTGTGTGTGTGTGTAACCGGGGCTGCATGCCCATAAAAGGAACGGAGTGTGTGAAGAGAGAACCCAGAGAGAGAGACGAGTTGAACTACAGATAGATGAAGCAAAAAAAAAAAAAAAGAGAAGAAAAGAAAAGAAATGAAAAGGATATTAATTGTATGCTTTAGTGTGTTAATACAGGTGAACGTCTCTAAACCTGGAACCCTTGAAGTACAGCAGCAAAAGCATAGATTAGCACAATTGGGAAAAACAGGCCACTCTTTGGCTTAAAATTATAGCTTCACCTGGCACTTTGTCCTTGACTCTGAGAAGAAGCTCAAAGGCCAGCTAATCTCCTGATGAAGACCGACAGAACATCGTGGATCAACAGCAGACAAAAGGAACCGAACCATTAACCCTGACGACGCCAGCAGCAGCATGTATGTAACATGTACTGTGAATTACAGGCTGGGCAGTCGAACAGGGGGATAAAGAACTGTGGAAAAGCATTGGGCACTGAGTGTCATGTTTGCCATGCTTGAAAGAGAAGACTGAAAGATGACTGAAGAAGAACAAGAGAGTAAATGAAAATAAGATTGACTGACGACTCCAGAAGCAGAATGGAGGAAACCCATGATAGAACATGCAGGGGAACTGGAGGCTGGTCAAGAACAGTGTCACATGACTGGGGGGCACTGAGGCGAAGGAACTGAATGTGGTACTTTGCCAGACTGAAACTTCACGTAAAAGAAGAACACTGAAACATCAAAACAGAGAAGAAACAGACTGTGTTTGCTTTGAAGGCCGCACAGGACAGTGTGAAGAGAGGGACCAAGGTCAGGTGAACCAGGACAAGTTTGACTGCGAGTATATAGGATATGATTGGGTTGACGTTGAAGGCTGGACTCTTGAGGGGTTTAGGGATGTCCACCACGTCACAACAAAGAGGTAAACAATATAAAAGGTAAAAATAATGAAGGAGAATACCTGACAATTATATTAAGGAATAGAAAACACACATGCACAAATTGTTACAGGTGAAATTATTTTTGGAATGAATCAGGAGTGAGATAGTTTGAATCCAGAACTTAGAGAAAAGATCCATGAAGTAAAACTGATTAAAATTTAAGGTGCAATGAAGAAACAGCTTACACTTAGTGTATATTGACAAGAATAAATAGAATGCAAGGAAGAATAAAATGAAGGCATGCAATGAAGAAAACAGCTTACACTGCATTTACATGACCACATAACGCAAGGAAGAACACGCTTACATACATGACATAATGGGTATTTTTGACCAGAGGAGGAGAAATCGTCGTTTAGGCCCATGTGATAATAATGAAAATGTCTTAGTTTTGTTATTTTTAGGGCAAAAGCAGACCTGGAACAATTTTCCAGATGCAGCAGTCGAAGAAATTATAGGTTAACTTGAATGGATATGTTAAGGCAAGTTTCTGGTTGAATTGTTCACAGAATAATGTGTCCAGGAACCTGAAAGCAAGCCCTAACTGCTGGCTGAAGACCAGGAGGGCTATTATTTAAGGAGGGTTGTTAATCGAAAAGTGTGGGTTAGTAATTCGGGGACGGAGAAAAACTGACTGTGAAGTGGAGAATTGTGAAGGAGTCTGAAATACGGCAAAGCAACATGTGCAAAACCGTACATACAAACAGAAAATGCATTAATCTTAAGAAGACACAGGCAAGTTAATGAGGATTGAGGCGCAGACATTGATGAAACTTGGCTAAGAACAAGCATACGCAATGAAGATCAGCTTGCGAATTGTATGAGTGAGAGAATGGTGTGAATGTTTAATAAAATAGACTTAAAAGTTCAGGGGTTGACTCAAAGAAGTTATATGACAGGGGAGGGAGTATGGGAAAAAACAAAAGAAAAGTGATTAACGCAGTTTTTTATCAGAGTGACTTAGGAGTGCTCTCGTACTGAGTGATAAAAATCAGTGATTAGTATAGAAAGAAAATGAAAATAATTCAATAATGTGATAGGGTTTAAACATGTATTTCTCTTGTCAAGTTGGCTGTTGAGCTGTGAGTCACTATGCAAATTAGCTGGAGTGAGTGAGTGACAGAGACACTTCCTGTGTTTGTGTCTCGGAGGCTTTCAGTTCGAGAGAGAGCGGTGGTGTGGAGGATTATATGGCGAAATATAAAAGGGTAAAGTAACAGGATATTTGATTACGCTGGTCAGATCTGTGCAGAGGTGCAGATTTGGACAGGAAATTTATAATTTAGGGATGATAGGGTGTTGAAATGGGTTTGTATGCTATGCTTAATGAAAACATGGCGAAGTGAGGAAGCGAGACATTGTGCAAACGGTCTTTGATCTTTTGACAAGGTGTTCAGTGCAGTCAACGGGTGAACTTTGAGATCGTTTCTGATTTTTGAGGTTGTTGTTTTATTTGAAGAGAGGGTGTTTGATTAGACATGGATTTGTCTGAGAAGGGCCCAAAAATTTTTTGTAGTGCACTCAGAAAAAACCTGTCAGGTGATTTTGTTTGGTACTTTGAGGAGCTAATAATCAGCTCTCTTTTTGATTTTTGTTCTAAGCAGGCCTGGAAGAGAGTGAACGCACGGCGCTGACAAAATTCAGGTGGGCTTTTCAAATTATAAATTGGCTGGGAAGGAGACCGGATTGGCGGAGAGTCTCTGTCTACAAGGATTGCAGCGATTCAATCTAGTAAAAAGTATAGAGAACTATTTTCCTAAAAAGGAAAACAAAAAAACAAAAAAGGATTGAGCTCATTTTGCTGATGTGGAGAATCTGGTGACGTGCGCAGAAGGCTGCAGTATCAGCAAAATATCAGGTGTGAATGCGTGTGAATGAATGTGAGTGACTGGACTAAGGTGGGAATGAATAAATGTGGATAAATTTACCATGTGAGGAAAAGAAAGGGGATGCTTTGTTTTGCTTTTGTCATAAGCAGGACAAGGGGGAGACTTAATTCTGGGGATGCTGATTTTTGAGTTGCTTTGAGGGAATTTTTGTTCTAAAGGGGGGTTAGATTATGGGATTACATTATATTGTGGGGTGAAGGCTTGATGTTATAGGGGAAACATTTTTGATATAACTCATGAAACACATGTTTCATAGTTTGCTGCTATTTCTGCTGCTATTTTTTATAATCTATTTGTTTGATAATTTGGATGTTTTGGGCTTTGTTTATTATAACACAGATTGGATCATAAGGGGGTAAACGGAGTATGAAATGCGAAGTTGAAATTAATATACAGGTTTTGGTTCTAGGAATTTCCAAGGATCCAGATTTCGACTGGGGCAAGGAGTCGAGGAGATGTGTCATGATGATTAAATTGATTTTATTCCCTAAACACAGGTTTTCAGGGCTGGAGTAAAAATACCGGAGAGGAGGATGGCTGAAATGTTCTGAGAAATGATATGATATGACTAACCTTTTTTTCCTTTTACTTTCCTAAGCTTGGGTGAAGCATTTTGAGTTTTTGCCACATGAGATGTGTCAAAAAAGAGAGGGGTTTAAGATTTAATTTGGTTAATTTAAAATGGGTTATAGGATGATTTTATAATTATGGGGTGTTTGTGATAATTTAGATATGGTAAAACTGAGGCAGGAATTTTTATTTTCATGTTTAGGCTAAAGGAGTAAAATGAACTGTATTCGGTTTAGAAGATAAAGGGTGTCCATGAGAGGTTCTACACCGAATTTAAAGGGAAACTGTGGGAATAATAGATATGCTTAGATAATTTGGGGAAAACTAGGGAAGATTTTAGGAGTAGGAAATGTTTGATTTATTTTTATTTTTGGGAGAAGTGGGTATAGTCCAGGCTTACACAGACAGATATTATTATGAGCATATGAGCATGTTGAAAGTGTCGCTGGCTGATTAAAATTGTTGTTTTTTCTTTGATTTTGTAGAAGAATAAGTTTAAATGATGATTTTTCTTGTGAAAGGTGTTTTGAGGTCAGGGCTGCAACAGCACAGGATGTTGGTGATCAGATAAGGGAGAAGAGAGCGAGCAACAGGAAGTGGATGTGAAAGCAGCACTTTGAGAGTTTTATACATGATGAGGAAGGTTGAATAATATATAGAAATAAAAGCCGAAAACGTAATTAGGTACATGTCTTGAGGAATATTAGGTTGAATCAGGTTTGAATAAAGAGAGCACTTAAGTGATAGAGTAGGTTAGAGCCGTAGGAGGAGAGGGTGTCTTCTATCCTTTGCAGGAGGCCAGATTTTAACAAGAGAGGCGAGAACCAACCCTGGCGGAGAGGTCGGACAGGCTCAGAAGGAGGCAGCCCCAGATGAACAGGGGGTGGTACGAGAAGGGAGCCAGGAGGAAGCCTAGAGCGAAAGGAGAGGTCCCTGATGGCTACAGCGGTGCAGTTGGAAGGGACGACTTGTTCCATTGGACGCAGGGTGCACCAGCGGAAGAGCGTTGTGTGGGACCAGGAGTGATGCAACACGTAGTTTTGTGTTGACCTCTGGTAAACCAGAGGTCAAACAGGGGGAATGTCGGGTCCAGAAAGATGCCCTGGTCAGGATATAATTTGCAACTTCCAACAGAGCATGCCGACCATTGTAATTTTTAACAGTTTGACTGTAAGTGACAGGAAAACCCCTTCATAATGAGGAGGACTTTAATCTTTATACATGATTGCATTTGTGCTTATTAAAGGAGCTGTGGCTCCTGGTCAAGTGAGGGTCAGAAACTCTTGGCGGACGTTAATGAGCAGCCAATATATGGTGAGAGAGTGACAGGAGCGTTTGAAAGAAATTGCAACACACCTGCTTACATGTCAAATCTTTCAGTTATCATTCTATATTACTTATATTCCTTTAGAGTTAAGTTTTAAGAAGTAAGCAGTGTCGTTTATATTTTCAGCGGCCTCTTTGGAGGGCGACATTTAGCCTAGAAAACCACAAACGGTTTCGGTTGTATACGGCAGGCTTCAGGCCCCCAGAGAGGTGTGAAGTCATTTCAAGTGCAGACAGGTCATGACTTTTGCAATAGGTTGGAGACGAGAGGTGTTTTGCTGTAGTTGCAAAAGGTGCCTAGGCTGTCTGTGGAAACAGGAAGATACTGGATAGGTCATCAAGATAAGAAGCGAGCTGGTGGGGACTAGACAAGGTTCTTTTGAACTGTGTCAAAAGTTAACTGAACGTTTGTGGTTTTCGGGGGACGTGTGTTTCACTGTATTTTTGCCTAACAGCAGGGGAGGGGAGGTACTGTTCTATTCTTATAAAATCTCTGTCTTGTCTTTGTTGTTCGGCTCTCGGTTGAAGCACTCAACCCAGAGCACCATGCATGTGAACCAATAAATCTCTCGCTTTTGATCTTACCTCGTTGACCTGAGTTGTTTTTCTTAAGAGCACTCCACACTCCTTTTCCAATATTTTTGAATCCCAACAGTACATAGTTCCCTGTAGCATTTCAAACTAACAAATTCTTTCATTATAGTAATGGAGTATAGTAATTTACCTCTTATGTAGGCACTTGTGTCTTGCGGGGTTATTGACTCAGAGGATGTCCCTGCAGAGATGCCTTCAGCCACAGGGCGCCCACTGTTTTGGCTGGGGCCAACTGCTCAGCCTCTGTGAGTGGTGGTGGTGGAGGACCCCCACCTGTTTTTCGGCCCTCCGCTTTTTTTCTGTTGGCTATAACGGGTCACATTTGAGCATACCGAGTAAGCAAATATGTACTTGTAATGTGCTCAGATAATTTCAATAAGTGCTTACAGAAAGAAAATGAATGTAGCCTCTAACTGCAATTGATTTACATAGGACAAACAGACCAAGCACTATGGCTCATAATACAATTACACCTTACCTGTTTGGACTATATTTTTATATTTCATTTTTACTTGCTGCCAGGAACGTTTGGGGCCTGTTGGGTTGCACCTGCGCTCACATCACATCACAAAATAAAATGTATAAAATAAAAAATAAAATGAAATATAATAAAATAACGTATTAAATGGGTGGAAATCCCTAGATCAATGTTTAAATTAACACTCACGCATTGACTCTGTCGGCTATGTTTTGCCATGCATGCTCCCTTTCTTTTGCAGCTGAGGCTGTGTTACTTTTTTTCCGCAAAATTTGCATGTTATCGGCATATGCTGCCATCAGAATTTCAGCCTCAAGCGCTGTAAAATACATTGACCGCACCTTCTTTCCCTCCGTCTCCATGGTGACTCACTTAATCTGTGCTCCACTAATCAGGGCTTTATGTATCCTCGTGCGCGCGCTTAACTTGGGGTTAAAGCAACTCCGCGTTGATTGAACTAATTGTTATCAGCCTTTCTGAAACCGAATATTCCGAGTTGGACAGTTCGGGGTTACTTAACCCGGAGTATCATTTTTAACTCTGAGTTTTCTAAACCCGCTTTCTGAAACAGGGCCCAGGTCTGTGCTTTTTCGCTTATTTTTCATTTTCACAGACCCAATCATTTCATTTCATTTTTTTTTTTTTTTTTCCCAAAAGTAAACGTGTAACATGTCAAGTTTGTTTTTATGTATTCAGAGGTGTGTATCTGGGTGCAAGTTTCACCCATACACCAGAAACAGGAAACTCAACCCTCCGCTACATCTTATTCACTTGTTTTATAATCCAGTCATCTTTCCCTGATCTAGTAACAATCAACTAATTTGCATATCAGCTCATAACCCACTAAGTTGACAGGACAACAGAAATGCATGTTCAAAATATTATCACAAAAGAGAATTTCCTTCATACAGTAAATTACTTGTGCTGTACCAATCAAGCAGAAAGCATCTCACGATTCACAATATTAACAACCAAATTTAATAATAATAATAATAATAATAATAATAATAATAATAATTTAGTAATTGTCTGATCACTGGTTGGTCAAACCAGAATCTTTTTTCCCTTTCACAAAAGTTAAACTGTTGTCCTGCAACCATAGAGAGTTAATTGTCAGCAGTGGATACACTCAGCATTTGATAAGAAGTGTCTGTTAAATTTACACTATTTTAACACTGACGACAGATAACAAGCTGATCTTCATTGCATATGTGTGTGTGTTTGCAGGCAGGTTTAATGGATGTGTGTGCAGATTCAGCAGGACATGTCCTTAAAGCTGCCTTTCCTTCACATTTCTCTGTTTATGTGTGTTTGTGTGCATTTTATTTTTTACCTTTGTTCCGATCCTACGGACTTTTCTCAACCTCCACAAGACAGCCAGCCACAGTTTTCCAACCCAATTTCCATGTGTTCTCACATTAACAACAACAGACTTCATTTTTCCTCCATGCTCTCTTCTCCCCACTTCTCACAGCTTCTGTCTCCCACATCTGCAGCAGTTCACAGTTGTGGTGTGTCAGGGGCCCAGTGGGCCGTTCTTCTTCAGCTTTGCCTTTTGTCTTTCACTCTTTTCAGTCTCTGCCTTTGCCATTTCAAATCCTAGTATGGCAAATGGGAAACTTAGAGTCTTCTCAAGTCCATTCACACACTATGATGTCGCAGGTGAACTTCCCAGCTTGTGATCATGAGCGCATGCTTCCATGGTATTTATACATGCTGCTGAACCCTTTAAGGTTTAGGGTTTAGGGCAGTGCTGCTGTCTGTTCACCTTCTTGACTCTTGAAGTCGACGCTGTTGCTCTTGAACTGCATTTTGTCTTCAGGGTGAGATTGACTGTCCTCGAAGCTTGTTCTTCAGGTTAAGATGTACATGAAGTGAAGCTGTGTAATATTCAGCCAAAACATGGGATGGGTGTGGTTCCAATTATGTTAATCTATCATTTTGCTCCGGCCGCTGTGCTGGTGAAGGGTGTTGATCCAATTCCACCTGTACAAGCACACTAAGACATACATTTAATATCATTTTCATCACTACTTATTAACACTTTCCCTCTCTTTTTCTTCTGTCCACATTTTAACACATCTCTTGGTTATACACACACACACAGCACTTCTCTTCACTGCACTCCTCAGTTTCTACACACTTCATACTGCATGTATTCTTTCCCATATTTCTGAAACAGAAAAAAAAATCACGCCATCAAAACCTGGATTTGCCATGACCACCCAAAGGGATGCCTCCTGCTGCTGGGCTCAGCTTTGTGGACAAGCGTGCACTGTCCGGCCTTTTCCTTCTGGTACAAAAGTGTTAAACACCATAAACTAAGGACAGAGTCCTTCCCACAACAGTCCTGAAATCAGACGTCGTATTCCTGAGGTTTCCCTCCGAATGGTCCATCCAAACGACAACAACGACGACAACAACAACGACAACAACAACGACAACAACAACAACGACGACAACAACGACGACAACGACGACGACAACAACAACGACAACAACAACGACAACAACAACAACAACAACCACCCCCCCACCCCCTTCCCCCCCTTCCCCCCCTTATCCCTGTCAGCATCTCTTTCTATCACACAATCATCTTCCACACACTTGAGCTTTCAACCAGACCATGTAGAGGAATGCCTCCCACGGCTCCAGTAGCCGTTTTGTTGAGCTCAGCTTCCTTTGTACGAACAAGCGCGTCCGCTGTTCGGCCTTTCTGCCTTTGTTCACTGGTGCAAAAGCGCTAAAATACCATACACTAGAACGCTCAAATTATTGAACTTCTAAGATCCTGCACTTACTACCGCAACAAGGTGCAATTTCTCACACTAGGATACCCACATTCGTTGAGTTTCTAGGACCCTGCATCTACTTGTTGCAATAATAAGGAACCGAGGCTTTTCTCGTTGGTCTGGTTAAAAATCCTGCCCAAATCAAAGCAGCTCACCATTGCAAATCCTTTGAAGTCCGTCTCTTGGTTCTTTTAAATATTCCTGCATGTGTGAGTCGCTGAAACACACCCCGCGGTTCCCCCTTTTTGAAAACTACGGTGGGACTGAGGCACTTTTACCTCAGGATGGCCAGTCACGATTCAGCGAAACTCACCGGAGGAAACCTGCCGACAACGCCAAATTGTTGTGGAAAATTTAACAATAACCTGCAACACACCCAGTGAGCTTGATTTGAAGTGGGTTTAATGAACACATTGCAATTTGAAGAGAGCATCCCAGTGAAACACCAGGACCATCTCTGAATTGTGGCCACCGCCCGTACATCTTATATACAGACACACAGACAAAGAACATTCCACAAACTCTTACATGTCTTACCCCCCTCTCACGGGGGGGCTGTACCTCCTCCCTCACAGAGAGAATTATGACCTTGTTTTCTGCTTAGCCTTCACCTAAGCATTTACATCCCTGATAAGCAGAAGGAGTCTCACTATCTGTTTAACGTCTCCCATTACAACGGCCTCACTGTGTTAACTTTCCACATGCATGTAAACTAGTAACAGGAGTGCTGTTAATATGGTGAGAAAGCGATATTACTAATGTGATATGATTAAATATGTGATAAATACATAAGAAAAGAAATCTGCCACCCCACCTGTGACACATGTGTTAATAGACCTCTCTGCATTGAATCATATCTGTTATTAATCTCTGTCTCTCTTCCACAGCATGTCTTTATCCTGTTTTCCTTCTCTCACCCCAACCGGTCGCAGCAGATGGCCCGGCCCCTCCCTGAGCCTGGTTCTGCCGGAGGTTTCTTCCTGTTAAAAGGGAGTTTTTCCTTCCCACTGTCGCCAAAGTGCTTGCTCATAGGGGGTCATATGATTGTTGGGTTTTTCTCTGTATGCCAGCCTTGAGGCAACTTTTGTGATTTGGCTGTAAATAAAATTAAATTGACTCCTTGAGGGAGTCCAGCTCCATCCCCACAACATTACTGGCCTTACGAATCAGTTTATCGAGTCTGTATGCATCTGCGACCCTCAGCCTGCTGCTCCAACATGCAACAGCATAGAGGGATCGCACTGGCCACAACAGACTTGTAGAAAATGCTGAGCATTTTCTGGCAGATGTTGAAGGACCTCAGTCCTCTCAAAAAATAGAGACGACTCTGGCCCTTTCTGTAGAGTTTTGGTGTTTTTAGCCCAGTCCAGTTTATTATCAATGTATACTCCAAGGTATTTATAGTCCTCCACAATGTCAACACTGACCCCCTAAATTGAAAGAGGGGTCAAGTGTTTCCTGGTCTTCCTGAAGTCCACTATCAATTCCTTAATTACAAAAGTAACGTGTTCAGCAGCAGCAGCTCGGAGCTGGAAGTAAAAGTGTGGCAAGAGTGGCCAGAGTGGTGACAGAGTTGAACACTAACCTCTGTTATGGTGGATTAATAATGCCGCTGCATTATTAAGGATCCTCATGGCTGCACAATTCATGCATTAGCAAAGAACAATAATCTCAACCTAGAGGCTGGTGGCAGCATTGTAATCAGTTTCTGTCAAATACTGAAAACTTTCCCCGTGGAGTCATTGTAAATATGAATTTACACTGTGAAGAGACCAGAACGCTATCTGAGAGTTAATGTTACACTGTGAATCAATGCAAGTTTTTCTAGATAGACAGATCTTTAATGATCCCTCAGGTAGGTTCCTCTGGGACAGTCACAGATAGAGACACCAATTCTGACGTCCTTTGAAAGTTTGAATTTTCATCACTCGTCATGTACACAGAGGTTAATTCTACATATTCCTAGTACTGAACTCTAAATCAATATGAAGAAAATGCTCCTACTAATCTGCATATATATTGATATCAAATCCTTTTCCAGCACATGGATAAATCTATATATAGACTGGGCCACTGGATTCAACAATGAGCCAATGATCATCAAGTAGTGACTAAAGCAGAGCCCTGACGTTCTGACATTTATCACACAGTTAGAACAAATGTCTGCTGATGACTTCATCTCATGAAATGACTGATAGATGTCAATTCATTGATCAGCTGAGCTGCTGATCTTCATCGTGCACAGAAACATTCAGCTTGTTTCAATCAGTAAATAACTCCCACTACTCTCAGTTTGAACTGTTCCCACTCAAAATGCTGTCAGAACAATGATCATTGTAGAACTTCACAAACATCACGTGTTGTTTTCCACATGTAAGATCAGCAAACATACAGAAACTTCCTGTTGCCACACACGGCCTCTAAAATCTCTTCCACGCTTTCTGTCTGAAGTCCACTCTCTGTGTCGGATCCACAGGAAACAACAAGATCTTATTAACATGATTTTCAATGTGTCTCCTTCCAAAAAGTCCAACCAACGAACAAATGTGTATATTTGTGGAGGCCGAACAAAAGCATGACACATTTGTCTGTTTCTATAAACTGGTGTCAAACACAAATATGAAGAGTTTCATTGACAGACTCAAAATGCCCCCGCAGTGAATCACAGGGAAATCCTACAGTGTGGCAGAGAATCTTAATGGCTCCAACATCAACACATCCACAATGTTGGATCCAGTTCTACCTCACAGAGTTACTAAGACACACCCTCTGCCAGCGTTACAACAGCTCCACCTGCTTCACCTGCCTCCTCAGCCTCTGTACACCTGAAGAGAAAAGAAAGGCTCCAAAAGCTCAAATCTACAAAGGATTCATGAAGTTTCATCCAACAATAACATGTTTGCCTTCCACAGTGTGCTGTTAGACACCACTGTACCTCTGCCATTTCAAAAAGAGCAGCTTGGGAACATTTTGGCTCCAAACACTTTGTGTTTAAGTTCCTAATCTTTGTTTTCTTTGTGAACAACATCTGGAGCTTTTTGACTCATAGAAACATCATTTTGTTCTTTAGATGACAGCAGATTGGGACTGAATAATCAATCACTATCAAACCAATAAAGATGCTGATTTTACAGGAACTTTGTTGGAGAAGCTGGAAAGACATGAAACTGGTGGAGATCCCAAACCAGTTGATAGTGCTGATTATTCCAAATAAAGCTATTTTCCATTTGAGATGAAATGACTTTCTGTCCTGATATATAATAAAGATGTTAGTTGTTTTGAGCCCTGTATTAAAAGTAGATCCAGTTTAAAGTCAGCTTGAGTTTGATGTCTTTATGTCAAAGCTGCTCATGATGTTGAGCTGCTGATGGAATAAAAACAGTGAAAAATCTGCCTCAATATAAAAGCATGTAGTCCAGACTTAAATGGAGCCTATTGTTAGCTGAGGTCCACACACAGTGTTTGACAGTGTAAACTGTGTGAAATGAAGAGCTAATAAAGAGCTATTCTATTGTAAAATGCTGAGATAATTATTAGACACAACCCAGCGGCTCACCAAAAGCCTGCATTGCAAATCTATATGAAAGTAATCTATGCTCATATATGGCAAAATCCTTTAAGTGTCACTGTGTTTTTCATCTGTGCTCTTGTTGGTTGGACAAGTTTGTAAATGACAAAGAGCTCAGTGGACTTTGCATCCATCAGATCCTGTTAGATGTTTGTTTTTCCTTCACAGCTTTGTGATGAAGGCTAAAGAACAGAGATATGAACTATTGCCAATATGAATCCTGATGCATGACGTGGGCACAGACCCACCAAAGCAACACTCAGCTCACCTCATTCCAGGCGCTTGTCTGCTGGAGACCATGAGCCTTGTTAGTCACACATTAGCACCGTGGTAGGAAACAGCCTCCATCATTTCATTAGATCTGAATTTGGACTGTTTCCCTCTGGATGAGAACCAAGTCTGTCAAATCTATTGATCCAACACAAACTATCAAACACATTGGCTCACAGTCAGATTGGCTTTGTATGGATGGTGTAACAGGGGCTGGGAAAGGATGCTGAAAGCTGAATATAATACAGAACAATAACAGGACATATAATCATGTAGCAAACATGATCTTCAACAGGCACACTTCTATTATTCATGATCACAAAGAACTTGTGCAGCCCTGATATCCGCCTAATATATGAGTGTGTTTGCCCAAAGATTGAAACAGCATCAACATGACAGCTGTAAGAAATCTTCTCTCAGCCTTGTTTGGCAGAAGATCCCTGCAACAAAGATTGTAGCTGAAAGATGACGTGTGTAAAGTTTGTCTTTGGGAGGGTTGAGGCTGTTTTAGACCTTTGATAGTTTCCAATCCAGTTCTGAAAGACAGAAATAAAAACAACATCATTAAGATCAGATCATGGAGCTGTTTCCTGCCTTGTTTCTAGCTTCACATTACAAGACTTTACTACAATAAAGATGCTAACATGTATCTGTAGGAACAACATCATTGAATCTAGAACAACTGGAGCCAAACCAGTGGCTCTGCTGGGATCACTGGTGAGCCAACACTTCCTTGTTGGATGCAGATTTCAGGGCTTCCTGTTGCTCCTCCGTTATAACTGTTCTCTCTTCTCAACACATGATGACACAAAGGAATCAGCAGTGACGAAGATGATGCTGAAGCACACATTTCACACATATAACAGACCAGTCCAGTTACACACACCTCTGCTTGACATTAGGCCTCAAACAAAGACACAAAACACTAACTTTGTCATGGTCCTGGGTTGTGTGACCCAGTGTTTTGAGTTGTAGTTTATTTTGAGGTTTATCGTTTGTTTATGTTCATTAAGTAATTCCAGCTCATTTGTTATTATATTACCCTTGTGTTAAGTCTCCCTGGTTCATGTGTCATGTCTGCGTGGTTATGTTTAGTTCATGTCATGTCTAATCTCCATGTTTCCTGTTTTACTTTGAAGGTCTGTATTCTATGTCAGTGTATTCAGTTTCAGTTCTCCTGTCCTGTCGTTAGGTTCATGTGTGTCAGCTGTGTTCCCATGTGTGGCCACTTCCCCTGATCATCCCTCATGTGTATTTAGTCTCTGTGTTTCATGCAGTCTGTGTTGCGTCGTCTGTGTTCTCACCTCCATGTTTTCATGGTCAGTCTTTGCAGTGATCATCATAGTCTCTGAGTCTTCGTAGTTTGTCACAGTATTAGTTTTCCCAGTTTAGTTATAGTCTAGTTTAGTCACTCTATCCCTGCTTTGTTTTGTACACTTTGTCTTCAGCCATAATAAAGGCTCGCTTTCTGTTAAGTTCACTCCCGTCTACTAACTTGTGTACGCACCTGGGTCCATCACACACACCACCGCACGGCCTGTCTCCGCAGACCGTGACAGTACGACGCGACCATGCCGGACCCAGCGACACAAAAGACGGAGATCGTCCGGACAGTGGAGTCAATATGCAACAAATGGCTGCACTGTTCCAGAGAGGTGGAAAGGGAAGAGTTAGCCCGCCAAGGAGGGGTGTGCGTGTCCGTGTTCCCCTGGTTATGGGAGATGCTGCACCCCCTCATCAGTGACTTTCTCGTCTCCACTCTCCGACTCCGCCCGCAGCAGCAGCTGCCCGGTGTGCGTGAATCGTCGCCAGAGCCATGCTGTTGCATTGTTACCCCGCTGCCTCGCGAGCCAGAAGCAGTCAGAGTCGGAACAGTGAGGCTCACTGCCGGCACACCGTCTGTTCACGCTTCGCCGGCTTCCGTATCTTCGCCACCGCCTGACTGCACTACGTGGCGTACGGAGATGCCAGAGGCTATTGACTTCGGTGAGGAAGAGCGGCAGCAAGTTTTACGGGTGTATCGCGAGGACAAGCTCCGTTGGAAGCCCTGGCTCATCCCCGAGAAGGAGCTCTCGCCAGCCACCCCGCCTCAGACCTGCCGCCCGCCCTCGCCACCTCGATCGGACTACTCGTCTCCTGCTTCCTACCTGCATCCTACCACGGATGTGGTCGGAGGACGAGGAGCTGGTCGCCGTGGAAAATCAAGTTTTGTCCACGGCCGCTTCAAAGAGGAAGCGGCGTTCGCGCTGCCGTCGCGCATCGCTACGGCCTGTCTTTCCCTCCACTGAGCAACACGAGGATGCTGTGGAGGGCGTGGATTTCGACCTCGAGGAGCGGCAGCGCGCCGCATGTGCTCAACTTGAGGAGGAGCTCCGGGAGAAGCCGTGGCTCACCCCTAACTATGAGGAGATTTTCCACGGTACACGCCTTGCCCTT
Source organism: Oreochromis aureus (assembly GCF_013358895.1). Lineage (NCBI taxonomy): Eukaryota > Metazoa > Chordata > Actinopteri > Cichliformes > Cichlidae > Oreochromis > Oreochromis aureus. The sequence continues at coordinate 114,609,007 of NC_052944.1, read as the reverse complement.
GGGGGCCCCCGGCGTTACCAGGAGCTCCCACCTACCGCTCCGCCAACACTCACCTCCCTAGCCTCTGCGACGCTGCAGCAGGCCCCACCGTCTACTTCGACGGGGCCCACAGCAAGAAAAAGCGGCGTTCGCGTCGCCGTCACACCGCCCAACACTCGGAGGTGAGTGAAACTATTCTGTCACCCCAAGTTACCTCTGAGTGGAAGCCGTGTGAAGTAAATACAGATTTAGCCAGAGATATGGCTAGTAACGAACTATTAACCAACCCACAGTCTAGAGACAGTTCTTCTCAGTCAATCACAAATAATTTACTCAATCCTGCAGTGACCTCAGAATCTGCACATAGACTGAAAGAGACTTCCACTGCTCATGTTAATAGTGGGAGGGAGGTGTTTCCTTTTGTGTCTCTTTCCATGTCTGCAGTTCCGACCAAGTCTGAGCTGCCTATGGCAAATATCTTCCTTCCTGAGTCGGCTCTGCTTCTCCACCAGTCACTTAATGAAGGTAATGAAAGCATAACTCAGTCACTGGTGAAGGTCATGTCTGGAAACCATGTTCTAAATAAGGGTTCAGCTGTACCTGAACTGACCGGCTCCCAAGCCACACTCTTCTGCAATGGGCCTACAAGTCTGCCTGTGTTGGAGCCGGACCTCAAGAAATGTGTTTTCCCACCTCTGGGGTCCTCTGCAGCCACAGTAAGCAAGGATAATGCAGAAATGGCGAACCATGAATTAAAGGGTGACATGACTAGTGATCCTGTTTTCCCAGCTACACTTGTGTTTAATGAACTGAAAACTGTGAACGCTGATCATGAACTCATGTTAAGTCGTCAAGATGCAAACATAACTGCAGATCATGGTGACCGGGACTGTGTAATGCCACAACATAAATTCTGTCGTCCTGAAGGTAATAAACAGGGTGATTTTGAACTGTTTTGCTCCAGCACTATTGCCTCCAACCAGGAGATGGAGGCTGCGATCAGGGTTAATGTGACACCATGTTCTGCTGTCTCTGTGAACTCATTACTAGATAAGATTTTGACCTCGAACAATGATGTCACCACTCACTCACAGCCTGAAGTGTCACCTGCGTCAGTTAATGGTTCAAGTACTGTTTTGCCTGTATCTGTCTCTCAACTCAATATACTTGTCTCGGTTCTTTGGTTTATGCAAATGTGTCTGGCCAACATATCACAGTCATGCTACTAACATGCCATTAGTTAGATCCATACCTGAGTGTTTAATGTTTGTCCAGGAGCCTCACTCTAATGTTCTAAGTCTTGTTTTTGTGGGTCAGGTGGCAATTCTTGTTTTTTGTATGGCTAAACCAGCCCCTCTGAGCCTTACACTGCCATTGATCAGGTCCAACAAGCTTAGGTCGACTCCTCCTGTGACTACAGAGACTCGACCATTTGCCTTTAAGCCAGTTAAAACTGATGCAGACTCTGAGAACCTGAAGCTGGCTAGCTCAGAACTGGTGGTCCTTAATACAGCTCACTTCATGGACTCCTGTGCTAAGATAGTACGCCCTATAGACTGTTTTTCACCCGCTCTCTCTCTCTGTGGGATTATACCTCAACAGCCTGTTTTTCCTCAGCTCCAACTCCAGCTAGCAGCTCATCCTGTATCTGCTGCTGGATGCCCGGGTGTGCCAACCTGGCACCCCGCAGCATCCCCACTGCTTCATGCCACGTCAGCTGGAGTGCCTCTGCCTCGCCCGGGGCCCTGCCTCTGCCTCGCCCGGGGCCCGCCAAGCCACGTCCACGACTGCACCATCAGCGGCCACTTTCCAGGCCATCAGCTGGGCGTCTCCGTCATCATGTTTCGCTGCTGCTGCCTTCCGCATGGTCGCCCTCCTGAGCCGTTTTGCTGCCTTCCGCGCGGCCGGCCCCCTGAACTCATAAACTGTGGGCTGTTATGTTGTCGGCCTCCTGATAGCAGACGGTATGAACTGCTGTGCCCTCGACCTCCGGGTCGGCCCCCCGAACTCATGAACTGTGGGCTGTTGTGTTGCGATACTCCAGGCCGGCCCCCTGATCTATGTTTTGACTGTTATCGTGTGCTCCATTGTTTCCTGTCGGCGGTTTTTTGTTTCCTGTTCAGGGCCCTCCGTCCTGGTCCACCGCCGCCCGCCCGGGCTCGGTGGTCCGTTTTTTGGTTTGGGGCTGTCTGGAGCCAGCCCTTTGAGGGGGGGTGGTGTCATGGTCTGGGTCGTGCGACCCAGTGTTTTGAGTGTCATATCTGCATGGTTATGTTTAGTTCATGTCATGTCTAATCTCCAGGTTTCCTATTTTACTTTGAAGGTCTGTATTCTATGTCAGTGTATTCAGTTTCAGTTCTCCTGTCCTGTCGTTAGGTTCATGTGTGTCAGCTGTGTTCCCATGTGTGGCCACTTCCCCTGATCATCCCTCATGTGTATTTAGTCTCTGTGTTTCATGCAGTCTGTGTTGCGTCGTCTGTGTTCTCACCTCCATGTTTTCACGGTCAGTCTTTGCAGTGATCATCATAGTCTCGGAGTCTTAGTTTGTCACAGTATTAGTTTTTCCAATTTAGTTATAGTCTAGTTTAGTCACTCTATCCCTGCTTTGTTTTGTACACTTTGTCTTCAGCCATAATAAAGGCTCGCTTTCTGTTAAGTTCACTCCCGTCTACTAACTTGTGTACGCACCTGGGTCCATCACACACACCACCGCACGGCCTGTCTCCGCAGACCGTGACAAACTTGACTCTAAATAGAAGAAACTGGCAGCTTTTTCTGTTCTGTGCTTATTTATATTTGACACACATGCTTCTCTTTGTGCAAACACACATTGCACTATAAGGGTAACCTAGCACACAATGATTGGACAGCACAGTGATGATGCTGGGAGATCCTATACGCAGCAACACAGAAACACTGAGAACTTTAAACATTGATTATATTGAGATAAGCAGCCGACCCAGTCTAGATAAAGGCGAGCAGCTGGGACCGCTGCTGCACCAAAAACAGGTTTCAGTGTTTCCGTGTGTGTGTGTGATGTCTTTACTTATACTGGTCAATAGACTTTAGTCAACACATGATTGAAAGGTGTTACACATGAAATAAAAACAGTGTTTCATCTTTATTCCTCTGAAGCAGCTGCATTATAACCAATCTGCTCCTTTGTGGCCTTTAAAACAGCTTAAATAACTGTTGTTATATTTGTTTCTGCTCCTCTTGGACAGACGACTCTTGAAAAGACATTTTTGAATTTCAATGTGACTTTAACTGGATAAATATGGGATGTATAAACGTCCCTCTGCAACAAACTGATTCCAGCTTCTACCTCATGATAGGAATGTTTTTGTGGCTCAAGATGACCTGATATCTTTCATGATGGAGACATTTGACACATGTTTCACATATTATAGACCAACAAGTTATTCATAGCAGTTTAAATACGGGGAGTCACTTTTGGGCCCAGCAGATAAAACAGAGTCAATATTTCCTTCTTTAAGTTACGTGTGTCACAGATGTGACCTAGTAAAGTGTAACTGAACATTAGTAACATTATTAACACTCTCATGGCGTGCTTTTGAAGTTAGCGTTAGCTAAAGTAATATACTAGCAACAAACTATTTCCAGGCTCAACCTCCATCATACAGATGATGCTCGTGGCAAAAGAGTAATGTTCAGAAGCCTTTTCATTATGAAATCTGTTTCTGTTCATCAGGAAATCATATTCAAACTCATTAAATAGACATTTTTCAGTAGTTAGCTGCTATGCACCTGTCTCCATGTGAAGTGAACTGGAGTCTGTCTGTACTGGATCTAGATTCATCATCGTCCCTCCAACAGCGACCTGGCTCACCAATGGGTGCTAACGACCAACTGAGCATGGTAGCAGGTGCTGGAGGGCCAATCTGAGCCACAGTTATGGGTCTGATAACTGCTAATAACGCCCATTGATGGACTGATAACATGAAGATTAAATATCAGCTCACTCCAAAATAACAGCTTTTTAAAACCTCAGACTGAGGTCTTATTTTGAAAGCCAGAGTTTGTTTGAGCTGTTTTCTGGAGCAGGACCCTGAACAATTAGAAAAAACAGATTTAAAAACACTTTATTAAACTGACATCATGCAGTTCATCTTCTCACCAGCAGAGGGCCACAAATCACCATCAATGAAGACTTCAAGGAGACGTTAGTGACATCAGAGCTGTACGTGCTGATCTGATCACTATGGAAGTTCATGTTTCTTTGATTGGATCAGTTTTTAAAAGCAGCTGTTTTTATAGAACGACAGAAACATGACAGATGCTGAATGTCTTTAATATTTTATACACTGAGTATTATTGGATGTCCACTTATTCAGCCATGATGGAAACATCCCATTAAGAAAGAAATCAAACATTTGGATTTATTTTAATGAGCTCAGACTTGTTGAAAATGCAGAGGAGCTGGTTGTGAACTGAGCTTCAGAGAAACACAACATACTGAGATTCACTGTGAAGCTTTGAGTGGAAAAAGACAGAAAACAACATGTGGATCCTGGAATAATGGGAGCTTCCATCTTTAAAGGACTGAAGAAGTTTACAAGGAATCATTTAGAAGAGTTTCAAACATCAACTGATTGAATCCATGAATGTGAAAACGTGTTTGTGAGTGAAAGAGACAGACATGTACAGACTGAACTATCTGTTCAACAGTCAGAGTGTTTCTCTAACAGGAGACACTCTTTACACTCAGCACAGGGACACTGAGGAACCAGGATAGTCAAATCCAAACCCAGGATAAAGAGTTAACCTAGCTGGTGTACCTCTCCTTCATTAATTTTGGTTGTCTTGTGTTGCTGTCTCCTGCCTGCCTTAGCCCCCACCATAGTGGGGTGGGCATCACATTGTGTGAAAAATTTGGAAAAAACTGTTGTGGTTTCCACTTCTGACTTCTTCTCTTTCTGCATCAGTGGTGATCTGGGGGATGTATGCTGGTGACCAATGCCTGCAGCCTCACAGTAATATGGTATCATACAAGATTTTACATATGACTGACATATGAATTTGGACTTTTGTAAGGGCAATGCAGTACAGGAAGCTGTGGGGGAAGTATTGCCTATAATATTAATAAAGAAGAATGTAGTACAAACAGCAAAACAGGAGGAAAGAAGGAAATAGGCACCAAAACGTAAAAAAAAAAATGTGAAAGCATTTTGCAGACTGCCCTGCAGAGCTTGCCCTCTGCAATCATGAAGTTATGAACTGAATGATCTGTAAACTTTGGAAACCTTTTTGGTATTAGCAGGTGAGGTACTGGAGCCTGGAAAAGGAGGTTTCCCACAGCAAGTGGAGATAAGAGTTAATAAAATAATCGTAAAGTAATTCACTAATCAAAGAAAAATTTGTAGATTACGGACTACCAAAAATAATCTTTAGTTGCAGCACTAATACTGTTATGAAAATACAGAGAGTAATTCAGAGTCAAGTATTCACAGCAAAGGTAAATAAAAGGTGTCTGACAATTCTAGAACTTTTAACCATTTATCCAGTAAAAGAATAAAGATTCCAAATATTGCTAAGTGGAAGACACTCAATCCTGACCTTAGAGATTCCAATTTACAGAGTGGACTCCGCAGTGCGGCAGACATAAGTGTCACTCCTGAATCCCCCAGGTCACTGTGACTCAGGTCCAGCTCTCTCAGACTAGAGGACTGCAAGCTGAGAACTGAGGACAGCTTCTCTCTGAGAGGTTACAGCCACTCAGTCTAAAAATAAAGAACACAAACACACACAAGCACACAAAGCAGAATTTAAAGGTTATTGTTGGGGCAGTAATGAATTACTAGGTCTGGCAATATTGAATGTTTTGTGACTGGCTAGAATTGGCATTTCTGTATTTTAAACACCAGAGAAATGTGGCAATTTACTGTAATTTAGAAATAATGAAAAAATACTAAGCTGAAATTACATGAGGATGAGGCGGACATTTATTACCTCTAAGAGTTATTTGGCTAATTGTTTCCATCGATGAAAAATAAATATAGTTTTTCTGACCTCAGAATTTCCAGTGTACAATGTGGACTCTGCAGTGCAGCAGACAGAGGCTTCACTCCTGAATCCCCCAGGTCACTGTTACTCAGGTCCAGCTCTCTCAGACTAGAGGACTGTGAGCTGAGAACTGAGGACAGAGCTTCACAGCTTCTCTCTGTGAGGTTACAGCCACTCAGTCTAGAAATAAAGAACAGACACGCAAACATGCAAACACACACACAGAGTTGAATTTAAAGGTTATTGATGGTGCAGTGATGAGTTAACTACATCTGGCAATATTAAAAGTTTCAGGACTGGCTGGAATTGGATAGAACATCACAATATCACAATTTTAGCTCTAAATAGAAACCAGTAAGAAGCTGTTACATTTAGTGACCCTAGTGCAGGAAAATTATACCTTGTCAGATATATCTGTACATTTTAGATTATGAACATCATTTTCAGAATATTTTATTAATCCCTGGGAAAATTGTGTGAAAAGATTAAAAAAAGATTGATGATGCAGAAAGAGAAGAAAAGATTTACAAATCTGACATATTCACTTAACTGTGATCCACTTATGCTCCAAAGCAAAAAATAAAATAAAATAAAATAAAATAAAATAAAATAAAATAAAATAAAATAAAGAGAGATCTAAAACATTAAGTGCAGTACTCTCTCAGTGATGCTTCTATATGGATCCCAAGTGTGAGCTGACCACAATCTGATGTTGTGGTGAAGAATGACCCCGCTGTCCAGCTGTGTCCCTAACCCAGCCTTATGGGTTAAAAGTATGGTGGAAATGGTCAGAGTCCTCAAACAGAAGTTTTTCTTGTCTGCTAGTAGGTAGATATTCAAAGATAAATCCAAGATATGAGTCTGATCAACACTTTAGAAGAGAGGTAGTCTAAGTTGTGAGAATGTCTATTGTTTCTCTAATGTATGTCTATTATTTAGATTTTGTGTGTAGACATTATCCATCATCAACCTTTTAATTCATGTCTGAGTTTAAGAAGCTAAGAACTGTGTCCTATCGTATTTCTGAACAAAGAAATACTGTTAAATGTTGTAAGGGTTAAACACAGAAGTATGATTCATACTTGCTGATAGTTCATTATCCTGATCAGAACATAATCATTAACTATAAAGAAGTTTGAGCTTAACTAAAATTACGAAAAATAATAAAAGAAAGAAAAGATCATTTTAGTGACAGGTCTAACTAAGATGACAGTCTCTGGAGAAACTGCCTTCAGAGATATAAAAGTGTGTGTGAGAATGAGAGCCCACCGAGGACTCTCTGATATGTGAAATTTTGATTTTTAAAGTGTATGATTTAGTGAAACAAGGCATGGTGGTTAGCACTGTTGCCTCACAGCAAGAAGGTCCCGAGTTCAATTCCTCATGAACTGTATTAAATGCTGTAAATGAACTGAGAACTATTTCTACATTTGAAACTATGGATTCATTTTCACTTCTGTACGTTAGTGTATAAATGAATGTTAGACTGGTCTCCATGGAAACACTTGGTCTCAGCTGCCTCCTTTCTGTAGTCAGTCCAACAGAGTCCTTTCTCTTCTCCAGCTTCTGTTTGAAATCCTCTCACAGATCCTGAATCCTGCTTTGTCGTCATGTTTGGGCCTGTGTTGGGCTGCTCTGTGTTCCTCTGCTTTAACACACACCTCACCACAGCAGCTGTGTGGGTCGTCTCTGTAGCAGCCAGATCAGCTTCTGATACATGAACATCATCACAGCTCCTAACTTCACCTTTGTTAGCTTTGGCATTCATGTCTTTCTCTCTCTCTGTTTCCACACAAGCTCAAAGTCTCTGCAGCCTGTTTTTATCTGCTATCATCAGATCTTCATTATCCTCATTCACATCCCTCACACACTCTACAGCCTCATCAGCACTGACTTCATCTTCACTGACTGATGGAGCACAACATGAACCTGTGGAGGCTGAAACACTGTCCTGTCAAACATCTCCCCGTCACCACTCCACTTCTGTTAGCCTGTAAATGAACCCTGCTCAAACTGTTGTCGTTTGGAAAGACAACATTTCTGAAAGCACTGAAAGTTCTTCACATTTCTCTTCAGACACATCCTGGACAGGATGTGTCTGAATCGTAAAAAAAAACTACATTTCCGCGAAAATGACGTCACTTCCTTCCACGTATAGCTTTGCAAAAACTGCATAAAAAACGCTTGCAGCAACAAAAACATAATATTCCAGAAACACGCTTTGCCGATCCAATCAGCTGTTCATAACACTTCCTACGTTGAAATAGACGTCAGCGCGAACTATCGCATGTCCGCCAATACCTGCCCGAAACCGGAAGTGACGTCATTTTCGCGGAAATGTAGTTTTTTTTTTACTATCAGGGCCTCATGAGCCTATACTGGTGTTTTTAAAAGTTATCTCTGACTTTATGAGTTTATTTTGATGCACGTTGTTTTTTTTGCAAATTTGCACTATAATTTTTATTTTCGTTTTTCCTGCAGTATATAAAAATTGGTGTATCTGAAAAATAAAACTATGAAGACACTCAAAATAAATTTCCTGTGGTGGGAAACTATTTTGTGCAACTTTTTTGTATTTAGAGTTTTGAGGGATAAGCCTCTTAAATTTCTCTAACTAGAAATATATGTTAAAAAAACAAAAATGATTTTCAATTTTTTTGTAGTTTATTGCACTTTTTTGCAATTTATGTAATTATTATGCACTTGATGCATACATATTATTAAAATTTGGGCTATAATGGTTGTATTGATGTATAGCAACTTGAAATGCTCCCAAAAATGGCACTACAGCATGTAAAAATATAACATAAGCTCTGGCGGACTTGGTTCTATGGTAGGTCTTAAAGGGTTAAAACAGTCTGCCTGGGAACAACAAATTTTCTTCTTTACAAACTGTCAAGAGATATATTCTAAAGACACTTCTTCAGCGGAGAGTCAGAGAGTAGAAACACACATGCTGCAGTTTTTACTTGCAAGGGTGGTCACAGAGCGCTCACACCAGAGTGGGGGCCCTGTGATGTGCGCCCTCTGTTCTTGCACTTGTCTTTATTTACACAAAAGAAGAGTAATACAACATTAAATACATTTGTTCAGTGGAATGTTGATACGTAAGCATGTGCGTATGTGGTTGTGTATGTGTGTGCGGTTTGTGGGAAGCAGCTCCTTTTCCTGGTAGGGAGTGAAACTGCTTGTTCAACTCTTACTATCGCTGTGAGAAGAAACTGATAAGAAAAGAAACAGAACAAGTCTTATGGTGAACAATCAGTCGAAGTCATAAAAAAGTCATCATGCAGTATCCTATCACATGTAAACTTATATCATTAAAAGCTTATACTGGCTACTAAGTACAATTTTCTATTGACACAAACTGACTTTAGTTTCCTTTGTTTTGACTCAATATCAATCACCAAAGACTAAATACATCTGCAGCTTTGAGGGGTTTTGAGCTGAAGAGCTCAAGATTATCCGATTAATCTGATGATCAATAATCAATAATGCTTTGTAAAATTAAGGTTCTTTTAATAAGTAAAGATGATTCAGAGATGAACAATAAGAAAATACAACAATAATAACACAGTTATTGTATTATAGTTATAATAGTTGCAGATGAATCCGAATTCAAATCATTGTATTTTGCATGCATCATTTTGCAGAACCGTAACTACAGCAGTTAATACAGCTCCCACTGGACCCTCCCCTTTTTCCGCAGCTGTTTTAACAGCAGCAAGAGCAGCACAAACAGCAACAGTTATAACAGCTTTAATGAATGGGTTGTCTGTCTCTGCCTGTTTCCTTGCTTGTTGTAACTCAATTTTTGGATTTTCTGTTTTAAGTCGTTTCATTTCTTTTTGTATGGCTGCTAGAGACTCTTTAAACATGTTGCTGGTGTAGTATATGCTTTCATTTCTCCGAACCATGGTGTTGATCTTCTCCAGCAGCTCTCCAACCTGAGTGGGATCCTTTTGTCTGTTGTTAAAAACATGATATCCTCCTCCACACTGATGGATGAAGCTTTGGAGGGCTGAATTTCCACTGATTGCTGTTTCTACAGTAACTTCATCTGTCATGGTTCTGGGTCCGTTGGACCCAGTATTTTGAGTTCCTTATGTTTTGGTTTATTTTGCATGTTTGAGTGTGTTGGGGTTGTCTGGGGTTTTGATTATTTTGTGATATATTATATTACTGTGATTCTGGGTTTGGGTTTTTGTTCGCAGGTTTTATGTTCTCATGTATTGTGTGGGTTTAGTTCCATGTGTCTCTCAGTGTCGGGTCTGCGTCTTTGTGTAGTGATCTCTTGTTTCCCGTTTTATTATGAAGGTCTGCGTCTTAGGTGTATGGGTTCGGTTTTACCTCTTGTCTCGTCTTGTTAATTACTCCCAGCTGTGTCCACCACCTGTGTGTAATCTCCCTGTGTTTCTCTGTGTGTATTTAAGTCGCGTCTTCTGTCTTTGTAGTTGCTGCTTCGTCTGTGTTGTTTACCTCGGCTTCCCTGCGTCTCTTCATCCGTCCTCCCTGCATCTACGTTTCGGGTTTGTTTTGTTAGTTTGTCCAGTTTAGGTTTTCTTAGTTTCTAGTTCACCCTCGCCACCGCTGTTTGTATTTTCTTCTGTTAAATAAACTCACCTGCACCAGAGCTGCCGCATCTTGGGTCCTCCCTACTACTCCACACGTCTGCCACACCGGACGTGACATCATCAGCTTCCAGATCGTCTCCATGGGTGAGCAAGGCCAGAGTGTAATCTGCTGACTTTTGTCCGAACACCTTTTGAATGATTTTCACAGTTTCTTGTTCTTCTTTGGTGAATCTGTTTGGTTGGATCACAACCAGGAATACATGAGGACCAGGAGCAGATAATGAGATGCATCTAATAATCTCTCTCTTCACCTCATCTTCAGGTAGTATGGTGTCAAACAATCCTGGAGTATCAACTACAGCCAGGGTTTGACCTCCAAACTCTCCTCTTTCCTTCTGACACTCTGATGTCACAGAAGAAGCAGATGCTGTGGATTTAAAAGCTTTTTTTCCCAAGATGGTGTTTCCTGATGCACTCTTCCCAACTCCAGTTTTCCCAACAAGCACCATCCTGAGTTCTTTCTCTGCATCTGACAGAGATGACAAAGACATGGTTGGTGTTGTAAACAACTTCATGTTCAAGATCTTTATATATCAGTTTCTGGAAAATGTTTCAATGAGCTTTGTTTTTTTTATCACTGAAAACTGAAAAAAATGTTCATTTTAATTCAGCTTTGAGGTATTGATGTTTATAAACATGTATTTTAAAAATATTTTTAAAAATCATCATCAGCTTATTAAAAATGGATTGTAAAATTGTGCAGACTGGCAAGATGTTTTCAGATGTTTTGGATCAGTAATCATATTTTTTTTATAGAAGAAAGCCATCAAAGTTTTTCATGACAATGTAAACAGAGAAAGATAAAAAAAAAAGTGATAAAAACTAATCAAATTTCAAACAGGTGGATTGACTTGCAGTCGAAGTATAAATGTATCATAAAAATGACAGTTTTAATGTACTTACCAAGCAGAGGATTTATGTCTCAGTGATCAGTGCTGTGGGTCCAGGTCAGAGGACATGTTGGATCTCTTCTTCTTTCACGTCCATATTAAACAGCTGCTGCGATGAACTGTGACTGTTAGCAGTAACTCATTAAATATGTCTGCACACTGTGAGAGAGCCGTCCTCTATCAGTGAGGCTGACAAACGCTCACACTGGGAACAGGAAGCAGATTTCTGTCTGACTGTCCTGATGGACAAAGGATGAAATCCTCTGTAACACAGTCAGCCTGTTACAGCCCATAATAACAGTGAACACTTATTAAAATATGAAAGGATCACGTTAGATAAAACTGTTTTTAATCAAATATGTAAACAGATCCAACAACATTCACACAATTAAGATCCAAATCATTAGTTCCAGCTGACACGGACTGGAGTGAGGACACCAGTGACTGAAAGAACAGTCCTTTAATGCAGTAAGTCAGTCTCATTTTGTTAGAGTTATGCATTTAAAACCACAGCAGTTAGGAAGTAACTGCTGTTGATTCCATTTGACATGTAGTCTCACACTAAACAGACTACTCACCACAGAGTGTATTGGCCAGCAATAGTCTTCATGTTGTGAGGTGTTCACTTTGTGCTTTGTGGTGAAATGTGTGCGTGTGCAATGAAAAAAGGCGGCAGCTTTGTGGTCTTCTGTGTTTCATCTTTCACTCAGTTCTTTGTTTCACAGCAGAGGTGTTGAGGTTGGCGAAAACTCTGTGAAAAAAATTTTTTCTCCTTCATTTCTGTCAAACAATGCTGTATGAAACGTTTCTCGTGGTTAGTATCATGGTTGCTAGGCAACCTGAACAGCGCGATGAGGGCTAGACCGTCCCATTTCACAACCCTCTCACTTCCGCACTTCTCGTACGCGTAGTGTGTGTACTTCAAGCGTGCAGACCCTGAATTGGGACACAGCCATGGTGTGTTTCTTCCAATGACTGTAGAAAACATTGACGACGCGACAGCACCCCAAAAATGGCTGCAGTATAGGTCATAAACCCCGTCTCCTCCATGTTAGCGGATGGACAGACTAAAATAAATTTATTCTCCTTAGATAGTTTTTTCCAAAGATTCTTTCTTTTATTTGTTTTGTTCTTTGGTTCTCATCACGCTGATTGATGTCCAAGAGGTCTCCTTTCCCATAAGTTTGATTCTAATTCCTACCGCGGTGATGTTAAATTGGGGTGAAATGTCATCATAGCAGCTTTGACTGGCAGCTGCAGTCACGGAGAAACTTGTGTATCTCTGTTCGGGAATAGCAGATAGAGCGTAGGCTCTGAGAGGAGGGCCACCGTTTACGCTACGAAAACACGACTGACAGTTTTAACCTGACAGTCTGAGGTGTTCTTCAGTAAACTGGACTACCCGACAGAAGGACCCGAGGCCCCGCTGCACTTTTCGGTAAGTTAAACGTGTTTCTAAGCTAATCCGTAACTACCGTCCTTAGCTCGGTCCTGAGACCTAGCTAGCTAAAATGAGCACTCGGCTGTCAGGGTTCGTTTAGCTAATCTGTGCAGGTGAATGAATTTACTAAAGAAATCAAGAGAAACGTTCCGGGCTAATCAGTCAGTAATTACTGTTACTGTACTTTTATTACAAGTATTATACTGTAAAAGCAACAGGCTGCACGCTGCTGCAGCTCCTGTGCAGAGCTGAATATTAAATATGTGCAAAGAACAGCATGTTTTCAGTCTCTTGCCTCATCTGTAAAGACAGTAACATCTTTTTTAAAAGCTTGTACTTCAGTAACTCCTCATTAATCAGGAACTATGGATTAAAGTACTGTAGTGTAATACTAAAAAAAATGTAAGAGAAGAACTTCAGATCCTGATTGTGTGAGGACAGAAGAATCAGCTTTATTTCAATTTTGAGGGATAAAATTTATATTTGAGTTTGATGGTTCTGTTCTCTTTGTGATTACAGGAGCTGCCCTCAGATTCAGACCTCAGCACCACCCACTGACAACAGACAGATCATCCAACATGTTAACTGCAAAATGAACTGATGAAAACAGTACAAAGGTTAAAGTACCACATGTGCTGTAGTGAAAGCTGCAGCTTTATTGATAAAGTTAAAGACAAAAAAACAAAAGGATTAATCACTCATGTAACTGTGTCACTATATATCAGCATTAACAGGACCTCAGTTTGGTTTTTCACAAAGCTGCTGATCTCAGACCTGCACAGCTTCCGTTTTAAACACTTGATGTACTCAGCTGCATGAAAAGCATACGAGAGTTTCTCTGACACAATTAAATAAAACCTGATGAAGGTCAAAGGTCGTCACTTGTATGTTGAACTACAAACTTGTCATCTGGAATTCTTTCAGTTTTCGTTTTTTTGCAGATGGTGTGTTATTTACCATAAAGTTATACCAGAGTAACCAGAGAGGATCATATATTTTTAAATATATAACTTACAGGACTGAATATAATATCTTTATGTAAAAGCTGCTGGTGAAGATGATGAGTCCTGCTTGAGCAATGCAATGAGCTTCAGTCTTCCTGGTGTTTCTTAAATGATGCCTCTCTCAGTGGGTCAACAGAACATCTGGCACAGAACAGCTGTGATGAAAGAAAGGCAAGAAGTTTCTCCAAACCTCTGGACCCAGGAAACCCAGCTTAGTCCTGATAGTCTCCCTCACTAGTTTCTCTCCAGGGTGAATGTAGCTGTTGATAATAATATGGACTCTATTATTAAATGAAAAGAACAAATTAGACTAATCTACTGAAACGTTCTGCTGCTGTTTTTAAAGTTTCCATGTTACCAGGCTGTAGAGGGCTCTGAAGATTTAAACAGTTTTAGATCCATTACGCTCACATTTTTGATATTAACAGTAACTCTGGGCCTCTGTAGAGTGTGCACATGATCTCATCGCTGTCTAAAAATGGATTAAAAAAACCATAAGAAGTGCTGAATCCTTCAATAACACAGACCATTAGAGTAGCAGGTGTGTAGCATCGCTAACTAGCTAGCAACAAGCCTCCAACACAGTGTGTATGCTAGCGGCTAATCTAGCTAACGAATTAACAACAGAGTGATTTTAGAACTATAAGATGATAAACTGTGTCTTTTTTATAACAGTGACGTGGTTGTATTTACCTTAATTAAAGGAGTCATCAGTCACGGTAAACAAGCAAAAAAAACTCGAGCAGCCGGGCTACGTAAAAAGTGTAAGGGGGCATGTTTGCCGTGGCGTCCTGCGGGTGTGTGGGTGGGAGCGGTACACAGTCGCTCCACCTCAAGTCACTACTGCGCAGGCTCTGGCTCCAAATTTGCAAGATGGCAGTCTCCACAAGCGAGTTATTTTGGCTTCATTTTTCGCACAATGGTAGGAGGCGTGGTCGCGTCGTCCATCTTTTATACAGTCAATGGTTTCTTCCGATCCAAAGCCATCCACTCCGTTAAATCCCTTTGAGTGGCAATATGAGTAAGTTTCTTAATTGTGTTTACCTTTAAGACAGGGCATATGAAATTATTGAAGTGATTTGGAAACGTTTGATGTGTTTTATGTCCACATAAGTCCAACCCAAGCTAATGTTTATGTGACATTTCTGTATTCTGTATCATTTCAGTTTCACACTTTTTTGCATTAAATCCTGTCCAAATACAACACGTGCCTGTTCCTTGGAGGAAGTGATGCAAGAGAGAGTTTAGCTGGCTGTGAATCTCAATATAGGACACTGGGTCACATTGGGTGCAACAGTACAGTAACAGTTAGGATTTTCTTCACTGACTTGATTAATCTCTCCCAGACCCCTCCATGATGGGGTCCTGAGGGAGGGTTGAATGTCCACTTAATGCCTTGTTGTTTTAGGTGGTCTTCAATTTAGGACAAATTCCATTCAGCAATGGCTCTTTTAAGTTCACGCTCTGCACCAATGAAGTTAGTAACATTGTCAGAACGAAGGATCTTTATCTGGCCTCGTCTGGCTATGAAGCGACAAAGACCGTGGATGAAGGAATCTGTGTCCATTGAGGCTGCCATCTCCAAGTGAAAATGTACAAGGCTCGCGTGCAGAGTGAAGCCGAAAAAAAGTGAGAGAGAGAGAGAGGGTGAGAGAAAGAAAAAAAACAACCCACAGCTTCCAATAAGTAGCCGGTTCGCGTAGTTCACTTCAAATATCCGGCTCTAGAGCCTTTTCGTTCGCGACCGACACGTCACTAGAAGCTGAGAGTCCACTGCTCTCGCTGGGTTGAGTGACCATTAAAATCCCCAGCTAGCTATCGAGCAGGTGGGTAACAGACGTCTCCGAAAACTTCGGCGCACTTTTGAAAATATGCTTGATAAACCGAGCGGATATTTGAAGTTTACACAGCTACTTTTGCCGGTCCAAGTCCGGATAAAGCTGCAGGGTTGGAATTGTGACATTCAAAAAACCAATAATTGCTAAAAGAAATTCAACTTGTAATTCTTAAGAAATTCTTAATGCATTTAGGACGTTTTTTTACTGACTTTATGTCTCCAACAACGTAGATTACAATTACATTAGCATGACCAATTATGCAAATTAGGCGATGACATCATTTAGCGGGGATACTTACAAAGCTTTCTTTGTCTCTTTATTTCTTCGTTATGAATTAGCACACATGAAGATAAAAAAACAGAAACTCTTGTAGAGGACATAAAGTCAGAGATAGAGACAACAAGGAGCAGGTGCACCTAGTACAGGTAGAGCTGCCGCAAAAACCCACAGAGCTCAGCAGCCAGCGCAACAAATTCTGGATCCTTGGCTTTTAGTTAGCAGTTAGCATTAGCAGCACATGCTGCGTCCGATGTGAAATGACCTTTATGCTGCGCACCGTGACTCACAGCAATGCTTTCGTGTCAGCCCTGACTTTGTGTTAAACAAATCCTAAAGTAATAATGGTATTTCTAACCACTGATATACCACAACTTTACCCTTTCAATAGCTGCTGAAAGTTAGGGAACCAGCTTCTATCGGATATTTATAAAGAGATCCTCTAGCCTCAAATTGTATTACACTTTGAGGCTGGAGGACCTGCAGTTCAAAAAAGCACCCCTCCGACAGCCAAACCCATCTGTCCTCTGATTGGATTGTTAAATTTGTGATTGACAGGACATTGACCAATCAGCTGAAAGGAAGAAAAATCGGGTCAAAATTCATACTTGTAACTTGAAACTTGAGTGCAGAGTTTAACACGTATTTTTTGGCTAAGTCCACACACAAATCTTTATACACATACAAATCTTTTTTACACACACACAAATTCTTTTTATACATACAAATCTTTTTTACACACACACAAATTCTTTTTACACATACAAAACTGATTTAAAAAATATTTATGACCACAATTTGAGAACATACAGACAGCGAGACCAAGACAAGACCAAGACCACGTAAGACTGGTCTCGAGACATCCAACTCTAGTGTTACAGCTTCCAAACTGCACATTATTCTTTCTGTCTTTTCCTCTAACCGCTGATCCGTTGACTCTGTGTTCAACACTGTAACCAGCTTTTATTGTGAAGGTTCTCAGAGGAGGAGACTTCCTGTGAAAAAGAACTTTCTGTTCCATCAGCTGCAGAGTAACAGCTCTGCTCTGACAGTTATCGGTGATTCTGAGAGGATCAGCTGTAACAGGATTTTTACTGAGGATGAAGATCCTACTCCTCTTACTCGGTAAGAAAGCTGCTCTCATCCTATGAGCACATACACACACATTAAATATGATTTGCCCCCCTCAGTGAACATAAGGTAAATATGCTTATTGAGGTCATGTACATGTATTGTGTGTTAAGTCGATATATCGATTATTGTGACAGGCCTACTGTTTTGGTATCATAACAAGCTTGTCAAACATGCATGACCACTAAGCAATGTCTAAGCAGTAGTATTACGGTGTGTTCACACCGAACGCGATAGGCGCGAGCGAAAACGCCCCAAACGCCCCTAATTTGACGCCTGCACATTCGCACCTCGACGCGTGTCCAACAGAAATCCACCGCGCCTCAAAATTGCATATTTTGACGCGCGTGAACCGGAAATGTGGGAGGGATGTGGGAGGAAGTTGTGCCAGACGGTATCTTTGCTAGATGGCAGCTGTCGAGCTAGCGCTTGAACATGACAGCATGCATAAAAGCAGAACGGTATTTGTACATCAGTGGGAAAATAGCGGTGGCTTGCTAGCTTTTGTGCGGCTTCCCCGGGTCAGTGAAAAATGTAAAAAGAGAAATGAATGAACTTAGCAGGTTGCCCGAACTGTTCACATTTCTTCCTCCAAACTCGGTCCTTTATATTCCTGTCTCGGTACACAAAGCAGCTGGTGTCGTACAGCTCCGGGTTGTTTGCTACGGTGTTGATTAGCCTTCCCTCCATTGAAGAATGAAGGGCTTTGGCTGAATCTGCCCTTTGACCTGGTTACAGCCACGTCACCAGGCTCCTGATTGGTTGACGCGCGCGATTTGACGCTGGAGTTCAAATTTTTCCAACTCGGCGGTAGAGGCGAAACGCGCGTATGCACAAAATGCAACACAAAAACTCACGCGTGGTTTTTTCCATGAGTCAAACGCGCCAGACGCGGTACACTGACGCAGCGCGTTTCAGGCGTTTTGGCGTTTTCGCGACGCAAATCTGCTTCAGAATTTTCGCCGGACGCGCAATCGCGTGTCATCACCCTCTTTCCATTGACTTTACATGTAAACCTGACGCTCTGGCCGCCTCTATCGCGTTCGGTGTGAACGCACCGTTAGTCTGAATGACAACAAACATAACCCTCATGCTCCCCTTCGGGGCAGCCCCAGACCCCGGGGGTCCCAGAGTACCCCACCCTCAGTAGAGACCGGTGAATGAAAATGTTAACCCTCGTGCTCTCCTTCGGGGCAGCCCCAGACCCCGGGGGTCCCAGAGTACCCCACCCTCAGTAGAGACCGGTGTATGAAAATGTTAAAAAAAAAAAACAGAACGATCATTTGGGGTCGAAGAGTGCCCCAGAGCGATTCTAATGGGTTCGTCAGGGGATCGGGAAAGAAAACGTAGCACTTGGGGACCACGCACAGAAGCTGCTGCGGCACCATGGGGGTCATTGATACCCCAGTACATGAAAATGAAGCATAATCACAATAATAATAATAATAATAATAATAATGAGAAGAAGAAGAATACAACACACAGACGCTTCTGAGTTTTATTTTATTTTATTTGAAATTACACTCACGATACAACTGAGGCAATCTGGAAGGCAAAATAAAAGTCAACAACGGGGTTGAATCAGCCTTTCAAGACAAACGAATCTCAGTAGATATGTCAAGAACAGGTTTACATGAAAAAAAAAGAAGGTTTACATTAAAAAAATATCAACAAACTGTCCGTGTTTCAGGCGCTCGGTGCTGTACAGCGCCTCCTGTGGACGAATGTCATAGAGCCTGCCCGAAACTAGGAGAAAAATTGAAATGGGAGTGGCAGCCACAGAGGGAAATGACGACCTATCCAGGCATACCATTTTAGGGACATGCGCAATGGGGGGGGTGCGTTTTTAAAACGCCCCCCCTCCCCCCCGGGGCTTTATTTTTGATTACAATATCAACAAACTGTCCGTGTTTCAGGCGCTCGGTGCTGTACAGCGCCTCCGGTGGCTGTGAATACATGATAAAAATATCACCGTAGGATGCGTGCATTGAAAGAATCAGCCTTTCGTTACAAACGAATCTCAGTAATCTCCTTTGTAACACTCTGTGACCAGTCGCAGCTGGCCGATTTTCACCACATCCTCTCCCACCAGTTTGTCGTAGGCCTCGGTGATGGCGTCGAAGATTTTCCTCGCCGATTTCAGCTCATGCAACAGCGTCTCCGCCACGGTGCCGACCTTGACGTCGTCCGCTTCAATGTTGCGGGCGATCAGGAGACGTTGAATGGAAGGAATGAAACGAGGCGTGAGGAGTCTTTTCCTGATGCTGTAATAATGTTCGGCGTAAAAGTCATCCTCCAAGACTCGCAGACACTCGTGTTGTCTCTGGCTGGGGTGATTGATCTTGCACCCGTTGCACGCGTCGGTGCGGTACTCGTTGATCACTATGTCGAGTAGGTGATACACCGCAGTTTTCACGGTATCGACGAGTAAAGAAGACGCCCAACCGTCAAGCTCGGCGTCTTGCCGCCGCGCCGCCGCTGCATCACACTCCGCGTCGGACAGTATCTCCCCCTCTTCCGAGGAACTGTCAGTTGAGCTGTCCGAGGAACAGTCCTCCTCGTCGCGACGCAGGGGTGCAGAGTCCATCTCTTTCTTTTTATCTCCCTCGGTATTGAGCGAGGAAGACGGTTTTGACAAAAAAAAAGTTTCCGAACGAACGAGACAATCGCCTTCTTTTGAAAATATTAGAAAGGGGGGCTTATTTTTTTGTCGTTGTTTATAGCCACTTCATAGAACAGCTACAGCATAGGCAAACATTCAGCGAGTAAGTAAGTAAGTAAGTAAGTAAGTAAGTAAGTAAGTAAGTAAGTAAGTACATAGACTGCATTAGAACTAGAAATCCGAGAAAACAAGTGAAATGAAACTCAGCCTTCGTAGTGTAACAAGGAGAAACGGGGTGGGTTTAGCTAAGCGAACATTGCCAGTGTACAATTTTACTGAGAATATCCAAGGGCTCCACCGAGCCCCATGAGAACATAAGATGTAAAGTACGCTCCTGCGCCAAATAATCCCAGGGAAGCGAGGCCGAAGAATTTACACCGCTCCTTCAATTCGATCCTCTCCTCTTCTTCCCTTTTTCTTTGCTCTTCCTCCTTTCTCCTCTTCAGCCTTTCTCTTTCGAGTTTCTTCTGGGCCGCCTTATACATCTCGTTGGTGTAGTGGTTTCCTACATTGAAATCCACCATCATTTCATCTATTTCATCCAGAAGACAGCCCCGGAGTGTCGATCGCAGTGATTGTTCTTATGTCTTCGCCCTCTGCCTCTTTTCTGAGACAGCCGTCGGTGACAGACTCGGGCGAAACGTCCTCTTTGAAAGCGTACGCATCCCCCAGGATGGTGTTTCCGGACGCACTCTTTCTCGAGCCTGTTTTACCGACCAGAAGGAGTCTCAGTTCTTCACGGGTCGCAGAGCCTGCGGGGTTGGGGAAACGATGGTTACATTTGAATCATTCTAGAAAAAAACAAAACAAAACATGAAACACTACGTTACACTAGGCTATTCTTTTGTTATCTTTGTATCGATGTTGACAGCAAGCAGTTTGTCTACATAAAGCGAGTACCACAAGCAGCACACAACCCTGGGATTGCACTTTACCTTTGTATCGATGATGACAGCGAGCAGTTTGCCCACGTAACGCGAGTAGCACAAGCAGCACACGTCCCTGAATCCGGCCTTTGGTCGCCAACATTTTCAGTAAGCTAAGAAAAGGAGAAAGGAAAAAGAGGTGAAATTAAGGCACATTCAGGGAAAGTCTTTCAGATCAGATTACCAAGTTAAACCACACTGAAAATACGCGTTGAATAAACCATGACCCCAAACTGGTCGGTTGTCCCACGTGTTTCCCCGTAGCTACTCCGGGCACGCACACAATGAGCCCTGGTTTCGCGACGCGGGCGTAGCAACAACCTCCTTCTCCTCCTCACTGCCTCGTGTGTGTGTGTGTGTGTGTGTGTGTGTGTGTGTGTGTGTGTGTGTGTGTGTGTGTAGGAGGTTCTGGGTTCCTCAAAGACGGTGGTGTTCGCGAAACCCACCCTCCCCAAAGCTAAGGGCTCGCCAGCTAGGCCCGTGAGAGCGAGGGTCCGAGGTCCAAACGAAAGGCTGTGTTCGCGTAACCCGCCCTCCGCAGACCTAAGCGTACGCTACCGAGGCACTTGAGAACGATGTAGAGGGAGCAAGGATGAGGAGGAAGCAAGGAGTGTCTGAAGTCCAAACGGAGGGTGGTGTTCGCGTAGTAGGCAGGCCACAGAGCTGCTCTTTCACTAGCGAGGCGCTTGAGAAAGATGTAGAGGGAGCAAGGATGAGGAGGAGGCAAGGAGTGTCTGAAGTCCAAACGGAGGGCGGTGTTCGCGTAGTAGGCAGGCCACAGAGCTGCTCTTTCACTAGCGAGGCGCTTGAGAAAGATGTAGAGGGAGTAAGGAGTACGAGGAGCAACGGAGAGCCCGAGGTCCTCACCATAGGGGGTGTTCGCGTAATAGGAAGGCCAAACAGCTTCTCTTTCACTAGCGAGGCGCTTGAGAACGATGTAGAGGGAGCAAGGAGGACGAGGAGCAACGGAGAGCCCGAGGTCCAACTGGAGGGCGGTGTTCGCGTAATAGGAAGGCCAAACAGCTTCTCTTTCACTAGCGAGGCGCTTGAGAACGAAGGAGAAGGAGCAAGGAGGACGAGGAGCAACGGAGAGGCCGAGGTCCTCACTCAGGCCCATTTACGCGTAACCCAAGGCCCATCCGGCAAAGCGCTCACCTGCGAGGAGCAGGAGAATGGAACAGAAGGAGGTCGCAGGACTAGGAGGCAAAGAGAGTCCGAGGTCCTCACTTAGGCCGGTTTACGCGAACACTGCCGAGAAGGAGACCACGATGATGATGATGATGATGTAAAGTTGAGAGTTGTTTCCTCCGGCGGTTCGGGGTCCCTCCGGACCCCAGTGTTTGCCATCGTAACTTACGAATGGCGGTTCGGGGTCCCTCCAGACCCCAGTGTTTGCCATTGTAACTCACGAATGTGTATTGGGGTTGTGAAATACCCCATCGTGGGTACGCTTTGACCCCATAGTAATCGTGGAGTAGAGAACATCCCTGCTCCTCTCGAAGGCCGGTTTACGCGTAACCCGAGGCCCATCACGGTAAGCGCTCGCCTGTGAGGAGCAGGAGAACGGAACAGAAGGAGGTCGCAGGACTAGGAGGCAAAGAGAGTCCGAGGTCCTCACTTAGGCCGGTTTACGCGAACACTGCTGAGAAGGAGACGACGATGATGATGATGATGATGATGATGATGATGATGATGTGAAGTTGAGAGTTGTTTCCTCCGGCGGTTCGGGGTCCCTCCGGACCCCAGTGTTTGCCATCGTAACTTACGAATGGCGGTTCGGGGTCTCTCCAGACCCCAGTGTTTGCCATCGTAACTCACGAATGTGTATTGGGGTTGCGAAATACCCCATCGTGGGTACGCTTTGACCCCATAGTAATCGTGGAGTAGAGAACATCCCTGCTCCTCTCGAAGGCCGGTTTACGCGTAACCCGAGGCCCATCCGGCTAAACGCTCCCCTGTGAGGAGCAGGAGAACGGAACAGAAGGAGGAAGGAGGACTTGGAGGCAGGGAGAGTCCGAGGTCCTCACTTAGGGACGTTTACGCGAACACTGCCAAGAAAGAGACGACGATGACGATGACGATGATGATGACGATGATGATGATGATGATGATGATGTGAAGTTGAGAGTTGTTTCCTCCGGCGGTTCGGGGTCCCTCCGGACCCCAGTGTTTGCCATCGTAACTTACGAATGGCGGTTCGGGGTCCCTCCAGACCCCAGTGTTTGCCATCGTAACTTACGAATGTGTATTGGGGTTGCGAAATACCCCATCGTGGGTACGCTTTGACCCCATAGTAATCGTGGAGTAGAGAACATCCCTGCTCCTCTCGAAGGCCGGTTTACGCGTAACCCGAGGCCCATCCGGCTAAACGCTCCCCTGTGAGGAGCAGGAGAACGGAGCAGCAGGAGGCAGGAGGATAAGGCGGTTTACGCGAACACTGCCCTCTGCAGAGCTAAGCGTCCGACAGCGAGGCGCAGGAGAACCGAGGAGAAGGAGAAAGGAGGATGCTGAGGCAGGGAGAGTCCGAGGTCCTCGCTTAGGTCGGTTTACGCGAACACAACCGAGAAGGAGAAGAAGATGATGATGATGATGATGATGATGATGATGATGATGTGAAGTTGAGAGTTGTTTGCCCCGGCGGTTCGGGGTCCCTCCAGACCCCAGTGTTTGCCATCGTAACTTACGAATGTACATTGGGGTTGCGAAATACCCCATCGTGATTACTAAGGGGTCACACAGTACCCACGGAACACAGAGCGCCCGAGGTCCCCACTTAGGCCGGTTTACACGTAACTCGGGGCCCATCCGGCAAAGCGCTCACCTGCGAGGCGCAAGACAACGGACCAGAAGGAGGAAAGAGGACAGGGAGTCAGAGAGAGTCCGAGGTCCCCACTTAGGCAGGTTTACGTGTAACCCGGGGCCCATCCGGCTAAGAGCTCGCCTTCGAGGAGCAGGAGAACAGAGCAGCAGGAGGTAGGAGGATAAGGATGCAGGGGGAGTCCGAGGTCCTCATGGAAGCCGGTTTACGCGAATACTGCCCTCTGCAAAGCTAAGCGTCCGACAGCGAGGCGCAGGAGAACCGAGGAGAAGGAGAAAGGAGGATGCTGATGCAGGCAGAGTCCGAGGTCCTCGCTTAGGTCGGTTTACGCGAACACAACCGAGAAGGAGAAGAAGATGATGATGATGATGATGATGACGATGATGTGAAGTTGAGAGTTGTTTGCCCCGGCGGTTCGGGGTCCCTCCAGACCCCAGTGTTTGCCATCGTAACTTACGAATGTGCGTTGGGGTGGCGAAACACCCCCCATTGTGGCTACTAAGGGGTCGGCAAATACCCCCGAGGTGATGAGACAGGGGTAACGAAATACCCCGTTGCGAGCAACGCGGGGTAGCGAAATACCCCACCACAACATCGGTAAAGGTAGCGAAATACGAGTTACTAAGCGTGTCGGGGTTGCGGACAAATTGCCAGCCAGAAAGACAGAAAGAGTGCACACCACTGACAAGGACATGTCCCGTACCAGGCCGTGGGTGGCGAGGAGGGATCGAGGCGTAGCAGCATCAACGGCATCAACATCTGCGTCAGCGTCGCAAACCTCTTGGGGAAACCGCGGCTCCTTCAGCGGAAGAAACTTAGGCACACCGTGCACTGCTGCTGCTGCTGCTGCTGCTCCTGCTACTCTATTACGACCCGCTACATTTCATTATCAAGGCCTAGCCAGCAAAGACGCAGAAGACAACACGGTCGGCGGTGGTCACATAATAGACAGGTCCGAACACGAAACCTTCTCCAGAAAGACAGAAGAAGAAGAAGAAGAAGAAGAAGAAGAAGAAGAATTAGAAGAAGTCAGTGTCCATCTAACTGACGAGTTTGAACATGACAAGAAAATTGCCTTTGTTTGGGCCGAGGCGCAAGCATCCGGCTTTGAAATCTCATCGCAACATTACCAGGGTGACGACTCGGAAAATGACTCGGAAGATGACTCGGAAGATGACTCGGAAAAAGAGTCGCAAGATGACAACGAGCACTCTGAGGCCGAGCTTCGCGACGAGGATGCTATGGGGGGCACTGAGGATGGCGGTGATGATGGTCGCGATGATAATTACAGTGAAGACGACGACGTAGATTACGACGAAGCTGTAGGCGATTGCCACAAAGGTGGCGGCGATGACGATTATCACGAAGATGGTAGCGACGAAGACGACACCGACAACTACGATGGAGAAGAAGAAGAAGAAGAAGAAGAAGAAGAAGAAGAAGAAGAGGACGAGCAATCGTCGCAGTCGATTTATCCCAAACCCCGCGACCTAGAGCAGCGAGGAGGCCCCACCGAAGAGGCTCTAGCCGCGGTCCGAGATGAGGCGTCCTCGTTCATGGCGTACTTTCCGCCCGAGATAGAGGACGCCGTGGTCGCGATGACCAACCTGGAAGCGTCCAGGCGCCGCACCGCCATCGACGGTTGGAAGCCCATGGGCCGCGCCGAGTTCCGAGCCTACGTGGGGCTGCTGATACTCGCCGGCGTGTACAGGTCGCGAGGCGAGGCCTGCGAGAGCCTGTGGGACGCAGAGAGCGGCAGGTCTGTGTTCAGAGCCACGATGCCGCTCAAGACCTTCCGGGCTTACTCGAGCGCCCTGCGGTTCGACGACCGAGAGACCAGAGAGGCCAGGCGTCGCAACGACCGCGGTCAATACGACAAGCTGGCCCCGGTCAGAGCGGTGTGGGATGAGTGGTGCGGGCGCTTGCCTCTCATGTACCGACCGGGACCCGAGGTCACCGTGGACGAGAGACTGGTGCCGTTTAGAGGTTTGTGTGATGATGATGATGATGATGATGATGGGACGTATGGGATGGATAGTCGGTTTTCCTCACTGTATTTTTTTTTGTACTTTTTGTATTTTTTTTTTTTGGGGGGGGGGGGGCTTTTATTTGGTTTTTCTCCCTGTGTGCTTGTGAAACTGAGATACGTTCTGAACTCTTTCACTCGCTTGGTGCATGTGTGTCTGACTGTCTCTCTGTGGTGATTGTGATGATATTGGCATGTATGGGACGGATATTAGGCTTTCCTCAATTCCTCAATGTATATTTTTTGTGTACTTTTGTTTGGATTTCTGCCTGCGTGTTTGTGAAACTGGGACAGCTTCTGAACTCTCTCTTGGTTTCTTGTCGTATCACCCACAGGAAGGTGTCCGTTCAGGCAGTACATGCCCAGCAAACCGGCCAGGTACGGGATCAAGATATGGGTCGCGTGCGACGCCCAGTCCAGCTACGCGTGGAAAATGCAGGTGTACGCCGGCAAGCCCGACAAGCTCGGTCCTCCCGAAAAGAACCTGGCCACCCGAGTGGTCATGGACCTCACCGAGGGACTGGCACCTGGACGCAACGTCACCTGCGACAACTTCTTCACGTCGCGCGAGCTCGCGACGAGGCTTTTTCGCGAAAGAGGCCACACATTGCTGGGCACCCTCCGAGCCAACAGGCCCGAGATCCCCAGAGAGCTGCGCTGCGTCAAGGGCAGGGCTGTTGGCTCCACCCAGGCCGCGGTGCTCCGCGGCGGCCCGGACGGCTGGCCACCCAACGCGGTTGTCCTGTCCTACGTGGCGAAAAAGAACAAGAACGTGCTACTCCTCACCACCTCTCCGCGCTACGTCGGGCCCTCCGGGTCACTGCTGGAGCCGAGCAGCAACCCCGACGGCGGCGGGGGCGGCTCTGCGAAACCCTCAATGGTGCTGCATTACAATCGCACCAAGGGAGGCGTCGACAACCTAGACAAGGTTGTGGGGACCTACAGCTGCAGGAGAAAGACTTCTAGGTGGCCCGTGGCCCTTTTCCACAACATGGTGGACGTGGCGGCCTACAACGCGTTCGTCCTCTGGAGGGAGATCCACCCGGACTGGATGTCGGGCAAACTCAACAAACGAAGGCTGTTCCTTGAGCGTCTGGGCAAAGCGCTCGTTCTCCCGACGCTCGAGGCCAGGCGACGACGAGGAACGCGAGGAGGAAGGCGAGAAGGAGAAGGAGAAGGAGAAGCCGTCTCCACTCCTGATTCCCGCCGCGACGAGCCGCGGGAAACCCCGGTCAAGAGGCAGAGGTGCCGCGTCTGTCCCAGGAGCAAGGACGTCAAGACCAAGATCGTTTGCTTCGCCTGCCACGTGCATGTGTGCTCGAGGTGCGCGCTCACGTACTGCCCCAACTGCGCCGCGGCCCGCTGTCCGGTTTCGCGACGAGACCCCTCCGAAGACGACGAGCGCCGGGGCCCACCTGTGTCTGCTTGACCCCTCTTCCTTTCTCTCTCTCCCTCTCCACCTCCGAAGATGGTCGAGAAAAGCTACCTATTGACACACCAACTACTCGTAGGCCGAGCGCGTCTGCGTCGATGACTCGGGACATTCACGAGCTCCTTCTCCAAAGCTCACGTCACTGGGAATGGACCCGTACGGTCGTGACAGCAGCAACGACGGCGAGAACGGCGACGAGGGGATCCCGGTCTCTGAATCGGACCGAATCGGACCGATTGGAGAGCGCGAACCGGGGGAGGAGCGATCGTCGCGGAATCCGAACGAGCGTCCCCGTGTGCTTCAGGGATCACCCGCCAGTCGCTACTGGGACAAACACAAAAGAAACGCACCGGTTCAAGCCGTGGCTCCGTTCGACGGGACGTGCGCGTGTTCCGTTTGCAGAGTCGAGAAAACCCGGCGCGCTTCAAACGCCACCCCAGAAACAGCGAGAGACGTCTTCCGACACTATGCGTGGATTTTCGATCCGCCGCAACCGCGCGGCCGCTGTCGCAATCGATGGAGGGTTACAGCCGTTTAGGTGTCTTTGTCTGATGCTGCGACGGAACCCGCTTTAACCGGGGGTCCGCCTGACCCCCACCTCCCCCACCCCAAGCTGCCTCCGCAGCCCTTTGTTCCGTTTCGTGACGAGACCTGGTTCCGCGCTGCCGGGGTCCGCGTGACCCCCTCACACGCACACACCTCTCTCCCTCAACCCCCCCTCACCGAGCCTCCACGCAAGGTCCAGCTGCACCACGAGCTGGGGGTCCGCGTGACCCCGCTCCCCGAGCGTTTTCTTTTTTTTTTCTTTTGGTCCAGGCCCAGGGCTGCACAAGGGATAACTAGTGTTTTGGAAAATCTCTTAGAAAACAGTTATTTCAATAATTATGATTAGCATGTGACACAGACACTGCATAAAAACTACAACAACAAATACTTACTTTAGGAGGATGGGGAGGGCAGCATGAGGTTGAGACTTTGACATCTGTAAGAAACAAATTCATGTATTACAAACACTGTCACAACAATGGGGTGGGGCCAAGTGGCTGCAACCCTAGGTACAATGTGCAGGTATATATAATTACATATAATATATGTGAATAAAGCAAGAATCAGTTTAGGTTAGTCACTGTGCTGACTGATGCTTGCTAGGTTTATATGATTTCAAACTGCACAAAAACAACAACAGCAACAACATTAATGACAATGACAAACAAAATTACCTACATTTATGTAAATCCGACATCAGGAAGATCTGCAGAGATAGGCAGAAACATTACTGCTAAAAAACCCCAAAACTCTAAAAAGCCTAAAAATGACTTAAAAAGCAAGAAAATGTGGAACATTGTAATTAGCGAACATTAATAAAGCATAACTGTGCTTTGTTTCTAACCTTGGTAAGTAAGTGCTCTGTAGCCAGAAGGAGAGGTGGGATTTCTGTGAAAGCCAAATTAAATGTGAATAGGTTTTGATAGTTATTGTATATAACAAGTGTAAACAGTTTTCTTTGTATTTTTTCCCTTTCTGAGAAGGCAGAATAATAAGAAAAGGCAAAAGTACGTCACAATATAATTAATTAAGTTACATATTTTGATTACCAAATTATGGAAGCATGGAGCTGCCACCCAGGCAAAAGAAAAATAGAGCTATATCACGTTATAACATGAAATGTTTATTGTTCTAACATTATGCTTTTCATGTTTGTATAATATAATATCACGTTATTACAATATACATAATTATCACGTTCGCACAATATTGTACGGGCATGATAATTATGTACATTGTTCGTACAATGTTGTTCAAACATGTTGTTCAAACATGTTGTTCAAACATGAAAAGTATATTGTACTAACATGATAGTATATTGTTAGAACGATAAACTTTTCACGTTATAATGTGATATACTTATATTCTCTTTTGCCTGGGTGGCAGCTCTCCACGCCTGCCAAATAAGCGAGAATAAAGTAATATTATATGAGAAAAGGCACCTGCTAGCTTGATGATGGAGGCTTCATAGACCGGCCACCCGCCTTTTGGCTTCTTGTCGCCACTCCACCAAATAAATGTCCTTTTCCTCCATGCCGGCTAGTTATTCATCCTCATTTTTTTATTTATTTTTTTTATTCATCCTCATTAAAATCTCGTATGTGTTCAGTTGGCAGTGTCACTACCCGATCCGTACCGGAAACCCGATCGGTACCCCGCATGCGCGAAAGGTGTCTACTTCCGGTCAAAGCGTTTTACGATAGTTACAGATATTTTTGTTCTTCTTCTGTTCATTTAGTAGCAGTTTACTCCCCAGTGTACAAGGATGCCGCCCCCTGCTGACCGAGCGAACGAACCCTATTGTAAACTGACTTAGCGTCATTACAAACGTGTGTTAAATTTGATTTAGTGATAGTCAGTGTGTTTATGTTCGTCTGTGCGGAGAGGGTTGTTGGAATAGTGATGATGATGTCCACTATCACTGTCAGTTGTCAGTAAACACATCATCTGGCTGATGAATCTTCACGTGACATATTACAAAGTCTGTATTATTAACTCTGTAATTAGGCGCCATTCTTCTTATTTTACGGCGCTGTTGTTCAATCGGGGAACGCTCTCTGTTGAGGAGAAAAGCATGAAATTGTTTGTAAATGGATTATCCACTGTTTAAATGTCCCGGTAGTTGAAAATGAGGCAGAGCTGTTGAGAAATGCTAGGAGCTAACAGGGCGCTAACCGTGTCATTCAAAAACATTAACTGTCGCAATGTTGGCAAAGAGAGGAAGTGACGTAAGATTTGCGAATGCGGGGTACCGATCGAGTTTCCGGTAAGAATCGGGTAGCGACAGGCAGAATTGAGAATTTTACATCTTCCAACCAATTTCTGTTCAGGGGGCGTTCCAAGATGGCCGAGTAAGTACACGCTTACTGCCGAGCTTAGCAAATGTAACCGTATAATACGGTAGGAAGACTGTGTCAACTCAGACCTTAAAAGCTTTTTCGGTATTTAAGCAAGAAGAGAACTGATTTTGGTTAAATAATGTCACAGCGTGACAATAAAAGAGCCTCGTCTAGCTCTAAAACGAAGCTACTGCTAAAGGCTAATGGTAGCCAAACAACTGGGTCGGTAAACCCACTGCGTGACAACTGCCATGACTATATGGCTCTTTCACTACCTCTCCCAATAACTGAGGACATGATGGACGAGTTTCCACCTCTACCCGTCTCACCCAGCCAGTCTCCGGTGCCAAAGAAAGCGATGCATTCAAAGGTAGATAGCGTGGATATTGTTGACACTTTATCAAAGCTAATAAATGAAAGAATGGATGACCTTGCACTACAGATTGCTGGGATCAGAAAAACTGTGGACTTTGCATGTGAAGAGATAAAAGATGTCAAATGCAGAGTGGGCACTTTGGAGCAGAAAATCTCCAAAGAGGAAGAGCGTATGGATAAAAACCAGCAAAGAATCACAGATCTCGAGCGATACTCCAGACGGTGGAACCTCAGGCTGTTTGGTGTCAAAGAAGATGAAAAGGAGGATACATGGAAAGTCGCTGTTGAGATTTGTCAGGCCGTGTTGCCTGAATGTAAAAACCAGCTTCATGACGCCATTGACACCGTACATCGGGTCGGCTCCAAACGCCCAAACAACACCAGTCCCAGACCTATTATCATCCAGTTCATCTCCCGCAGAACCAGAGATAGCCTGTGGAAAGCAGCCAAGACATCTCCATTTTTAAAGGACAACTGGGACTTGAAGTTTGCTGAGGACCTTTCCAGAGAAGAGAGGGAGCGCCGCAGCAAGTTGTGGCCCATTATCGAGAAGGCTCGCAGAGAAAAAAAAAAGGCCTATTACGTCGGATGCCGGGGTTTTGTTAATGGGACAGAAGTTTTCCCGTCTTCAGAATGAGAGGTGAATATGGGGGAAGCGAAGGAATAGAAAAGACCCTACAATGTTGCACAGTTGCTTGGACTTGGCTGACTGTTTTTCATTGATCCTTCTGGTGTTTTGGATCATTAAGTCTATGCCTCATTTATAGTGTGAGGACACTTTAAGTTTCAGCACCTGAGTTGTATCCTAAAAAATATTTTGTGTATTTCTGCCGAGTTATTTTTATCCTTGCAATGCTCGGTCCCTTAGTGAGGTTTATTTTTTATTAAGCACACAATATTGATTCCTTAAATTTCTAGCTGTTTATTGTTTGTTTTCTTAATTGTCATTTTCTATTGTTTCCCTTAATGCCAGGGGGTTGAGACAGATCTGTAAACGTAAAGCCTTATTTTTGTTTGCTAAGAAATATAAAAGTCATTTTTGTTTTTTCCAAGAAAGCCATTCTGTATCTGCTGATGTGAACTTCTGGAAGTCTCAGTGGGGTAACGATGTTTGGTATTCGCACGCCACAGAGGGGTCAGCTGGGCTCACAACTCTCAAAGGTAGCTTTGAAGGTATTGTTCTGCATTCAGATTGTGACTCTTTGGGTCATTATATTTGTCTGGTAGTAGAATACAATCACTCCATTTTCATAATTGTCAATTTATATGGCTATAATACCAAACCTAAAAATGATAATTTAATTGACTCTTTAGATACAAGGATTAGTTTTTGGCTCTCTAAATATCCCAGTTCAAACTTAATAATTGGAGGAGATTTTAATGTTTCACTGAATGACACTATAGACAGATGGCCTCCAGCACAACATTTTAGGAAAAATTTGCAATTGGAAACATTTATGGATAAATTTAATGTAACTGATATTTGGAGAGACAAATTTCCTGATGATATATCATTTACCTGGAGTAACCGTTCTGGTTCAAGGAAATCGCGTATTGATTTCTGGTTGATATCAAGTAGTCTATCAAAGGACAGTGTCACGGTCAATATCCTTACAACTCCACTTACGGACCATAGAGCAATATATATTAACCTGCAACTCTTTCCTACTATTGCAATTAATAGATCCTCATATTGGAAATTAAATAGCTCGCTTTTGAGCCATACATTTGTAAAATCTGAAATCACACGACTGTTGAAACACTTTATACACAAGGCTAATATTGAGAATTCCTATAGCACAAACTGGGAAATTTTTAAATTTGAGACAAGTAAAATGTTGAGACAATATGGGGCAAAAATAGCTAAGTCAAGGGCAGCAGAAGAAGAAAATCTAATTGTTCACATTTCCGCAATATATCAACTGCCACCAGACGAGGTCTCAGAGGAGGATAGATTACATCTTAGGTCCTTTCAATCTAAACTGGATGAGATTTACCGCCAGAAAGCTGAAGGTGCTTTTGTTCATTCCAGAAAAAGATGGATAGAGGAGGGAGAGCAGAATTCTGCTTATTTTTTCCGCTTAGAAAAACATAGATCCAAAGCCAATACTATCCACAAATTGAATATAAATGGTACGGTCAGTGATGATGCAAAAATTATCTCTCAATTTTGTTGTAAAATGTATGAATCCAATTATAACGCAAAGGTCGCTACCCAATTTATTGACTCTGTAAACAATGTTGAAATGATTAAAAGTGCCGATAGGCTTTTTTGTGATAGTCCAATTACTGAAAAAGAGATATTGACATCTATTGAATTTCTTAAAAACAACAAATCTCCAGGCACAGATGGGCTGGTGGCTGAATTCTATAAATCATTTTCTTCTCAGCTTGCCCCCTTTTTGTAGAAGGTTTATAATGAAAGTATTGAAAGGAGCACTCTTCCTCCCAGCCTTACTCAAGGACTTATTACTTTAATTCCCAAACCTAAGAAGGACCTACTTTTTACAGACAACTGGAGACCAATAAGCCTCCTAAATAATGACTATAAAATATTAGCTCTATTGCTAGCTAGTAGAATTAAATATATTTTGGATGATATTGTAGACGAGACACAGTCTGGTTTTATGACAAACAGGCATATCTCCAATAATATTAGACTCGTCTTGGATGTTCTGGACTACTCAGCATTAATATCTGATGACTTATTTATCCTTCTCCTGGACTTCTATAAAGCCTTTGACTCAATTGGGCATGAATTTATATTTCTTACACTTCAGAAATTTGGTTTTGGTGATATCTTCTGCAGAGCTATCAAAAATCTGTATTCCAATGGTAATAGTTCTATTAGAATGAAAAATGGCACCACTTCTCGTTTTAGTCTTAATCGAGGGGTACGCCAGAGTTGCCCGATTAGCCCTTATCTTTTTTTACTTTGCACCCAAATTCTTGCCTCTCATATTTCGAATAGCCCTGTTAAAGGTATAAACATAGCAGACAGAGAGATTGTCATCAGTCAATTGGCAGATGATACCACAATTTTTCTTAAAAATGACAGCCAAGTGCCAATTGGTGTACTAAAATTGAAATGGTTAAGATCTTTCATTAGGAACAAAAATTCCTTTTGGAACATTATTCCCAATGTGATTTTTGGCAAAATGGGTGGAATAGACTTTTTGTTACGTTGTGACTTTGATTGCAGTTCGTTACCTGTTAAACTCTCAGCTTTCCATCAGCAGGCCCTTCTGTACTGGAAATTAATCTATAAACATAACTTTACTCCTCACAACACTCCTATATGGAACAACAGGTATATCCGTTTGTGTAAGAAATCTGTGTACATGGATGAATGGAGATCTAAAGGGATTTGGGCTGTAGCTCATTTTGTGGATGAGCATGGGGTCTTATTAAAACATGAGACGTTTTGTGAGAAATTTGATGTAAGATGTACTGCTAAGATATATAAATCCTTAATAAAGGCCATCCCAGTCCCTTTGAGATCAATGATAAAAGAAGACATTGTGCACTCCAAGATTTCTCCTGGACTGCTCTGCATAGCTGGAGTTGAATTTGATGACAGCAGCTTTACAAACAAGGTGATCAGGAATATTTTGATAAATGAAATTTGCCCTAATCTGGTTAAAAGAAATTATATCCTTAAAGAATTTGAGTCCGTGGAGATTAGGGCGATAAGAAAAAAGTATATTTCACTTCCTCTTTCCCCTAAAGTAAAAGAGGTTCACTTTAAAATCATTATTGAGGTTTATCCAACCAATG
Source organism: Oreochromis aureus (assembly GCF_013358895.1). NCBI lineage: Eukaryota > Metazoa > Chordata > Actinopteri > Cichliformes > Cichlidae > Oreochromis > Oreochromis aureus. Next base: position 114,574,889 of record NC_052944.1, on the reverse strand, counting down.
AATTCCTAAGACAGAAATTTAACTTAGATGTGAATGCCTGCACATTTTGTGAAAATGATATTGAAAGTCTGGATCACTTGTTTTTCTACTGTGAATCAGTGCACTCCTTTTGAACTGACATGTGGAGCTGGCTACAGTCCAGGAGAATTCAGTTACCACATTTGACAGTGATAGTAATTAAATTTCGAATACTTGCTGAGAATGCAGATTTTGACCTGTTGATTTTTTTATTCATAAATGTAGATATTTTAAAGCTAAGCCATGTATAAACAGATGGCTGAATGACTTTAAACTCTGGGCTAAATCGCTGAAACTTGTGAATAATAAGAAAGCTCATAAGCTTGTTGTTTTATTTAACGAGTTTGATCTATGTTAAAAAAAAAATAGAGAAACCTCCCTTTGTTGTAATCATGACGGCCCTTTTTTGCTTATAGTATTCATTGCCTTTGGTTCAAATCCTTCATTGATTGTTCTTTCTTTTTGTAGCTTTGTGTTTATTGTTTGTTTTCTGTTTGTTTGTTTATTTTATTTGTTTGGGGTTTTTTTGCTATATTGCTCAACCGTGGTTGTTACATATTGAGATTACTGATTGTGCCTTGTATGTTATACCAAGTGTAAATACAGTTCTAAAAAAACCAAAAAAACCAAAAAAAACCAAACAAAAACAGTTTTTCGGTGAAAGATTAACAGTTTAACATAGCTGGACTGGTCATCGAGCATGGCGGAGCTTCCACAACGGCTAGTAGGTGGATGAGGGAAGGGGAGGCAGGAGGAGGAGAGACCCGAGGCGGCCGCCGGTCCGAGTGTCAGGTGAACTGAACTTCAGGTAAGAAGTTATGACCTGCAGTCTATCTGGGTCAGATATAAACCAAGTTTAGGTGGAGTTTATTTTTATTGTGCTGACTTTTAACAGTCAGTTACAATAACTCATACTACGTGCTAGCTAGCATGACGGAGTTTCTATACAGCTGGGTGGGTGCTATGATGTTACTGATGGTGAACTTTATTTTATTCATAAGTTTAGTTAGTAGAGTTGCCAACCGCTCCTTAAAAATTGAATGGTCCCTCATTCAGAGAAAATATTACAGGTTTTGTATTGAGCTGAGAAGAGACGCAGTTTGTCCCGGACTTCAGCTAGAATGAAAAAAAAGACACAAAGCTGGATTTATTCTGTGTTTATGCTGCACAGCTGCCTCTTCTTCTCTCATCGTCTCTCCTCCCACTCCTGTTGATACTTTAATCATGAAACTGATCACTGATCAGCTGATTGGCTTTTCTCTCTTGTTTGTTTATCGCCCACTTTGCAACAGAAAGAGGAAACCAGTGGATGTTGCGCTAAACAACAGCAGCACGTTTAAGCTTGATCAGCTGTTGTTAGAATTTATTTAATATTAATTTCTAGTATCAGCTGATGTTTGCTGGAGCCACAGCTGTAAAAGCTGCTGGTCATGATGTCGGTTTGTTTATCTGGTGAGAGGGAAACATGAAGATGAAACCAGGAGATGTGCTTACTGAATCATCAGAGCTGAACAGGTGATGGAGAAACAGGTTTACCTTTTAGGCGACATGGATGAGTTGAAGTTATGAACTGTTTCTGAGAGACAAGTAACACCAGGATCCTTTTCTATGTAGCTGACAGCTGGTAACTGTGCAGGGGCGGATCTAGCAAAGTTATGCCAGGGGGCCAGGTAGGGCATTAACAGGGAAAGGGGGGCACAAAGAAATACTTTTCTTTCTTATTCTCATTTAAAATATCTCGCTTTTATTAAATAAAATCTGAATCTTGTTTTTATCTGATGTAAAATTGATAGAAATCATACATATACCAACAAGACAGTGTACATCACTGTCACAACAGTATTTGTTTTCATTCAAAGGCTTTATGGCTTTAATACCTGGTGGGCCGGTCTCTGGTCAAAATGCCCAATTTTTTTGGCCCAGTCCAGCCCTGCAGGTTCATACTGGCAGTGTCACCATGCCAGCTGACTGTATTTCATCATCAGCCAGTATTGTTCTTTATACATCAATATTACCTAAGTTTATCATTAGGCAGCATAGAAAGCATTTACTTGCTCTCAGGTTTCATTCAAATGTTAGTCTTTTCATTTGTTTCCCCACTTTTTTCCTGTTTCAAAATCAAACACCAGTTTGTGAGAAGATTATCTTCTTTTTTGTAATAGGCAGATAAAGTTTTGCATTGGCATTGGCTAATTTGCCAATTGTATGTTAAAAATGTTCGTATTTTAACCCTTTAAAACCGGTCGGAGCGGACACGCTCCATTTTGCGTAACTATTTTTAAACCCCGGTAGCACTGCAACCACATAAGCTAGCGCAATAATTTTTTTTGCATATGAAACCAGAGTAGTTGTACTTACATCTTATGCCATCAGCTTGTCCTAGGTCACAGTTTCCTTCCACATATAGCTTTGCAAAAACTGCATAAAAAACGCTTGCAGCAACAAAAACATAATATTCCAGAAACACACTTTGCCGATCCGATCAGCTGTTCATAACACTTCCTACGTCCATTAACGTGAACTATCGCATGTGCGCCGTGACCTGCCCGAAACCGGAAGTGACGTCATCTTGCGGAAATGTAGTTTTTTACCATCGAGGCCTCATGAGCCTATACTGGTGTTTTTAAAAGTTATGTTTGACTTTATGACTTTCTGTGTCATTTCTGGGATGCTTAGGACTCATATTGCACTGCTGGAAATAGTTTATTTTGATGCATATGATGTTATTTTGCAAATTTGCATTTTAATATTTATTTCCGTTTTTCCTGCAGTATATGAAAATTGCTGTATTTCAAAAATAAAACTATGAAGACACTTAAAATAAATTTCCTGTGGTGGGAAACTATTTTGTGCAACTTTTTTGTATTTACAGTTATGAGGGATAAGCCTCTTAAATTTCTCTAACTAGAAATATATGTTAAAAAAACAAAAACGATTTTCAATTTTTTTGCAGTTTATTGCACTTTTTTGCAATTTATATAATTACTATGCACTTAATGCATACATATTATTAAAATTTGGGCTATAATGGTTGTATTGATGTATATCAACTTGAAATGCTCCCAAAAATGGCACTACAGCATGTAAAAATATAATATAAACTCTGGCAGACTTGGTTCTATGGTAGGTCTTAAAGGGTTAATATTTAAAAATGTTTTTGCCCAAAACATATGTGCACTATATGTCAGTAAAAATACTATGCAAATATTGCTGCACCGTAGTGGTTAAAACCTCATTCTAATAAGAGTCAAAAGCAAATTCAGTTATTAGGTTTACAGGGTTATTGAATGATGGTTAACTGTTGGTAGAATTTTTTTTAACATTATCTGCCAATTACATCTGCCACCCTTCTCCAAATCTGTACCCCTACCTGGCTCCCCCAACAAAAAGTTTCTAGACACGCCACTGGCTCATGTTGGATTTCATCACACAACAAACTGTGTGTGTTTTCTCCATTAAAGTCAGTGTGTCATTTTTTCCTGGCTAACTGTAAACAGCTGGAGATAGAGAGAGGAAAATTAGGGATTTTCTATGTTTTCATACATGGAGTTCCAAACTAGATGAAACATGTGGGACTCAGAGTCTGTTGTTGGTTCATCACTGAAACCATTTAAACATGATCACACATCAGTCATCAAGTTTCTATTCAATAGAAATCACAAACACTTTTGAATTTATTCACAATACATTTTCTGTCTCACTAACAGATATTTTCTGTTCATAGAAAAAGGTAAAGTTCTCTTTATATGACCATTTACAGCCACTTCTTTTGACTCTAACTCTTTAAATTGACTTCTTTATATTTCTATAGAATTACAAGCTAAAATATGAAAATTCAAACATCTTAAAATGATCTGTGCTTCCTACACGACAACATTGGAAGAATTCATGTGAAATATTCTTTGATTGTCTTCAAATCACAAACTAAAGTCAAATCTAACGACAGCATCCATCTGCTCATAAAACAACTAAACAGCTGATACATGAACAAAATCACTCACAAACCTTAAAATGTGAGCTTTTTGATTTGGACTTGAAATCAGTGAAATTAGACCCAGTCTGAGCAGGCAGACAACATATTTTTTTTAACACATCAACAGACACAGAGCTGAGCCCCTCCCACCTGTACTGAGCTTTAGGTGGAGTCCCGCCTCCTTCCAGGGAGCAGCTCACCTGTGTGTCCGCGTTCAGTGTCCAGGTGTGGAGTGGAGCTTGTTGTTGGTGTGTGGAGAAACTGTAAGTTTGCTTTGTTTCCTCCTTTAACAGTTTATCTTTAGGAACTTTAATGTTTGTTTAGCTCATGTTGGATTTTTTCACACAACAAACTGTGTGTGTTTGTTGTTCCGGTCTCTCCATTAAAGTTAGTAATGTTTTCCTGGCTAACACTTGGAGCAAATCTAAACTGGTTCTTTGTGTTCATGGAAACAGCACAAGCTACAGAAGTCAAATATTAGTCATTTTATATTAATGTATTTTAAATATATATTACTCATGTTTGACTCTACTTTAAATACTGCGTCATAAAATGTTGGCTATGTTCCAATAGACTGTTCTCACCAGAAACAGGTTTAACAGGTTTTATCCCGGTGTTGGATTAAGGCTTCTAAAGGTGGAGTGTGTTACGGCAACCGATGCTGCCCGAGATATATCTCCAACTGTGACTTGGTGTCTTTGACTCAGATGGCGCTATTAAATGTTAGGTTGCTGACAGATAAGACTTTTATTGTGAGCGATTTTTTTTTTTTTTTTTTTTTTTTTTTTACTGCTACAGGACTGGATTTACTATTCATGACGGAGACTTGGATTCGTCACTGTCTTTCCCTTTTTCAGAGCTCCTTCCTCCAAATTGTGCCTTTTTAAGCTCACCGAGACCTTCGGGCAGGAGTGGAGGACTGGCAGTGGTCTTTAGGAATAAATTCCGAGTATGACACCTGCCCTCCCCTATGTTCCCTAGCTTTGAAGCTCAACTGCAGGAACTTGCTGGTCCCCCCCTTGACTCTCTCTGTTGTGATCTACTGTCCCCCAAAATATAACAAGACTTTCATTAACAACTTTGCTGACCTTTTAGCATCTCTTTGTCTAAATTATGATCGTGTTCTTATCACTGGCGATTTTAACATTCACATTTGTTGTAAAGATGATGTGTTTGCCAAGGATTTTAGGTCTTTTAATCTTATCTAGTGGATTAATGCACCTTCCACATTTCAAAGGACCCTTGATTTGATTTTTTTCTTATGGACTGGACATTTGTATCAGGGACATCAGCAACATTGGAATATCCGGCCATTTCCTAGTCATCTCTGATGGTGAGTTATGCAAAATGGTCCAGAACTTTGAGGGTCCTCGACGTCTTGTGCGCGTAATCAATCCTGGGACTGTGGCTGAATTTTCGGTCGCTTTCTCCAAACCTGTTGTTCCTGACATTGATCGTACCACACCCTCTCCAGTTGATGATTTTACTAATTTCTTTCTCTCTACATGCTCCTCTTTACTGGACGTTGTGGCCCCAATAAAGGTAAAACAGCTTAGAAGCTGCTCTCAGCCATGGTTAAATTACTCTTTACATGCTCTAAGATGCGCTTGCTGACAAGCTGAAAGATGGTGGAAAAAAGATAAGCTCCAGGTGTCTTTTGATATCCTACGCAGGACCCACCTGGAATTTCAGAAATCTGTTAAGTTAGCTAAAGTGCCATTCCTGTCAACTGTCATTATGGGTAACAGTCACAGCCCACGTATTTTATTTAGACCTTTCATCACATGTCTTGAAACTCTGAGATTGGCTTCCTTAGTTTTTTGTGAAGAATTTTAATTCATTTTACAGGCGGAATCTTATCTCTAAGATTTCCAAACTTCCGTTTCTGTCTAAAATCCTAGAGAAGATTGTTCATTCCCAACTTCAAACGTATTTGGATGCAAATAATATTGGGGAAAATTTCAGTCGGGGTTTAAGCCATGCCATAGCACGGAAACTGCATTACTGAGAGTTTTTAATGACCTTCTCTCAATTGCTGACTCAGGGCACCCTGTGGTAGTTTTGCTTGATTTGTCCTCTGCTTTTGATTTGGTGGACCATAATGTCCGTTTAATGAGGCTTGAACATCTGGTGGGCATCACGGGCAGTGCCCTTAGCTGGTTTAAATCTTATCTATCAGAAAGGTCCTTTGCTGTCACGATGGGTACCTACTCCTCCTCCATTGCCCCTGTTACCTCTGGTGTCCCCCAGGGGTCTGTGCTGGGTCCATTGCTGTTCTCTTTATACTTGTTACCCTTTGGCTGAATCTTTAAAAAATACAGTATTTCTTTTCATTTTTATGCAGGTGACATTCAAATCTATTTTGAACTGACTGAGGATGTCACGCCGTCACTGCAACACTTCTTCGATTTTATGAATGAAGTAAAAAACTGGCTACTGAGCAATTCCCTCATTCTAAACGATAAGAAGACAGGAATTGTAATCTTTGATACTGCCACCTCTCGGGCTGAACTAGCTGGTGTTGTCTTGGACAGTTCCTTCAAGCTGGACAAACATGTTTCCACCGTTGTTAAATCTAGTTTCCATCAATTACGTGTAATCTCTAAGGCCAAGCACTACATACCCTGTAAGGACCTGGAAAAACCTATCCATGCCTTGGTTACATCAAGATTAGATTACTGTGATTCCCTTTATACTGGTCTCCATTCTGCCCTTGTTCAGACCGGAGCTTGTTAAAAATGCTTCTGCAGACTGGTAGTTTTGAGTCTATTAGTTCTTTCCGACCTGCACTGACTCCCCATTAAATATTGCATTGATTTCTAAATCTTATTGCTTACTTAAAATCATACATAACACCGTGCCCAGCGATCTTACGGATCTCCTCAGCTTTTATACCCCTGGGAGAGCGCTTAGATCAGCATGCCAAATGCTCCTGGTGCGATTGTGTTGTGCGATACTGCATATTTTGGTATCGATCCGATACCAAGTAAATACGGGCCAGTATCGCCGATACCAATACCGATACCGATACTTTTCAATAAATCAGGTGGATGCCTCATTGAATTGCTAAATCGCAATTAATTTTCATAACCTTAAGTGTTTTTTGTGATTTTTCCTTTTGTATTATTAATTACTTAAAACCCAGGACATAATTAGTAGAAATAATTTATTTATAATTAAATAAAAAATGCTTTATTATTGTGGCGGGTGTGGTCTGCGATGCTGCTGCAGATGAGGTGGACTCACCTTCATTGCATCTACAATCATGCCTCAGCGGCTTAAAACCTGTGCGCTGCTTGTGCTTTTGTTGTTTTTGGTGTTGATGTGTACAGCTGGCAGCAGGAGGGCTGCAGCCATTGAATGTAGGCTACTGTTAAAGCAACTGTGTGATCACTGTAAGGGTGGACAGCGCGCGGCTCGGGGTGAGCCAGAGGCAGGCGCGCCAGCGGGACCTGCCAAGCTGGAGATGGAGGTCGAGGTGCGCGATGTGCGCGGGGGTCATGCCTGAGGGCGGCATGCTGTCCGTTTTGGCACGCAGGCTGCATGGTCCTGTGTGCCGGCCGTCTGCCCAGCTGTCTCTGAGCCCCGGCTCACTTCCACTCCTGCTCCGCCGCCTCTGCTTGCCATATGGGTGGCCATCAGGCCTCCGCTGGAGGCACGGGTGACCGCCAGAGTGGACACTTCCCCGTCGCTGGGCTGGGACATGGGGCGCCGATGGTCCGGGCCGATTCCCTCGCCTGCTCGCGGGGTGGGGTGAAGTAGGCGATGGGGGTATGTGGCAGGGCGTGTTCTGCGAAGCTGCTCCGCTGCAGGTTTGGTGGTGGTGATGTGTACGGCTGCAGCGGGAGAGCTGCAGCCGTTGAATGTACTGTTACAGCAACCGTGTGATTATTGTAAAAATAAATGATGCAGCGAAGCATGAAAATGCCATGGGGTCTGCCCTGTTTTTTTTTCTTTTTTTTAAATCTTAAGTGCACTCAAACCAGTAAACAAATTAAAACAAATAGTGTTGATAAACTATAATACGAAAATTACAATTAAAATTCTCAACAACAAAAACAATTGGTAAAAATATAATTAAAATGTAAACAACTTAATAACCCCAAAGTGTCTAAGTCACGTGACGTGTCAGCGCAACACCGAAACATAAGAGAGGAGAGGGGGCGGGGGGAGCAAAGTGTGCCTGCTCTCCACTGACACAGGAGCGGCTAGTCTAGCAACCAGGCTGTTTCGTTTTTGCCGAAAGCACAGCGTAGCAAACAAGCAGAACTCAGAGTAAAGAATCAATCTAACCAGGCTAGTATCGATCCGATACCGATCCCGACTTGGGATCGATACTATCGATATTTGGATCGATCCGCCCACCACTATGGTGCGACCTAGATCTCAGCTTAAGACCAGAGGTGACCGTGTATTCGCCTCTTTTGCACCCTACCTCTGGAATAATCTCCCTCAAGCTATTCTCGTGTCTGATTCGATTCAATTTTTTAAATCTCGATGAAAAACATATTTATTTAGCCTTGCCTTCACCACCTCCTAGAGCCCGCATTTTTAAGTGTACTGTAATTTATCTTTTTTGCTTTGGTTAATGTTTATAATGATTTAACCTTCAGCCTTTCGGCTTGTGCCTACTATGTCTGGTGTATTCTCGGTTAATTATGTCTCCAACCTGTAGGTATATTTTATTTGTATTTATTTTATTTTTATTTGTATTAATTTGTATTTACTATTGCTCTTAATTGGTTCTGTGAAGCACTTTGGCATACCTCTGGTTTTTAAATGTGCTATATAAGTAATATTGTATTGTATTGTAAGGACGTTCCTAGAAATTCCTGATCAGCATCTTTATCTGTGTTTATCTTTATCTTTATCTACAGGTCTGTTGCATTGTTCATAGTCTCAGTAAAGTTTGTTTGAAAAGAAAACAAAGTTAAGTCATGCAGAAGGTTGAAGAGTCCCTGTGTGTGCTGGATTACAGAGCAACAGTGAAACATCCTTAAATAGAGCCGCTTTCCAAAATTTGGATATAGTTTTCACTTTGAATGAAAGCCAATAAGAAGAGGTTATTTCATTGGTACCACATTCATGTTGTTTATCACAATGAAAAAAATAAATACACTTGATGCTTTTATTGATAATGCACAAGTTGCAGACTTAAAAAATATTCTATTTTAATAAAAGTTGAAAATAGAGGAAAAACGGGACATATAAAATACATTTAACTCTGACAAAACAAAGATAAATAGTTACAAACTAATCTGAAAATCTGCCCCCATCTCACCTGTCCTACAGATTTTTATGTCATAACAAGTGCACAAGCAAAAACATGATACAAGCAAATAATTAAATTTCATGGGTGCAATTCCTTGCGCATAAATTCAACAACTCAGCAGCCGCGCACACAAAGAACCCATTCAACCCACAACACAGTTTTGCAGGTGGAGCCCAAAGAATATGGAATGCCAGGACTGCCATAATGAATTACTTAAATACACCATTAAATAATTAATTAAATGTGTCAATAATTAATTAAAATTGGAATTAATTAAATAAATAGTTATGACACATGCAATTAATTAATTATTGACACATTTAATTAATTATTTAATGATATATTTATTTATTTCATTTTGGCAGTCCTGGCGCCTGGCTCTCATCATGAATTAATTTTATCTGTCAGCCTCACCCATCAAACTCAGGGGGCGGGGTTAACGCTGCCCATGCAGCTTCTCTAACATTTGATTGGTTGCCGTGCAAAGTAAGTCAAAACAGGTCGATTGCTTCTGTAGACTTGAGGCAGCCAGGTATCCCAGAATGCATTTCAAATCACAGGCAGCAATGGTGGTGGTGTAGTTTTAAAATACCCCGTTTTTCTGTCACCAACTACACTTTTAACAGTGTTTTAGCCGCGAATGTCGCGCCGTAATCTTCACATGTCTGGTCAGGTTGTCAACATAGAACATGTTTGCAAAAGTGCTCAGATGTTTTCAGAGATTTCACTGCTCCGCTAACAGTCAGCATGCAGAGTGCACGGAGGGGGTTACGTCAACCGGTTTGTTTACATATTCCACTCTCCGTGTTCCACATGTTGCATTCGCAGATTCTCATTTTCACCGAACGATCGTCTCTTTCTGCCTGGTCTTGTGTGTCTGTGCTTCTGTAACATAAAGAACGAGATGACATTTTTCTCACGAAACCAGCGATCAGCTCAACAGACCGTCAGTTTACCTGCATGCATCCTCCTCCTCATTTAACACCTGCTGCTAATTCAAGAAACACGCCCACGTTACCTGGTGATCGTCACAGTTTAACTGGGCAGCCGGTGCTCGATATAACGCAATGTCAGCGCATTTTTCTGCATAAGATAAGTAAATATAGTATTTATCCCGAGCGCAGAGTTGCTGTTTCCTTACAGAGCACTTTATAGGCGAAGCCACTTTATCAGCGGCTGATGTCCAAACACCGCACACAGCTTTGAAACCTCACCTGAGTTTTAGCTCTCAGTGGTTAAACGCTGGACTTAATTCACTCAGGTTTTGTCTGTCGGGTCACGTTTACTTCGCTGTTTTATTTACAACTGAGCAAATCGGTTTGGCTGAGGCTAAAGTTACGTTTCATAACTGCAGAGTTTTACAGACGTTTAATGGTTCACTGGCACATGTGTTAGACTGAACTATTCGCTTTTCTTTATCTGGTGTGTTTCGGATTTAACAGTGAATTTTGAGATTAAACTGACTTTTAAAATGTTTTATACAAAGAGAAAAGAGAAGGCACATTTCCACCGAGAGGAGCAGAGTTTGCAACAGCATGTTCATCATGCAGACTGCAACCTGGACAGAAATATTATATCATCTGTTTTTTAATAGTTATTCAACTGTATTCTAAGCACCAGCTATCTGCTAGAATTTATAGAGTTTACTTAACTAAAAATAAATGAGGTTAACATATAATTTGTGTGAATTTTTTTTCTCTCTCTCTTTTTATTCATTTATTTATTTTTTTGCTTTTTCGGTCATGTTATGTTTAACTGTCAAAGGTTCGTTACAAACTATGAAACACATCGTGCAGACTTCTGGATGTTAGAAGAAAACTAATACTGCTCATGAATGAGACTAAAGGCAGGAAGGTGTCCTTTAAGACTAAACATGTTAGTAGGACCTCCCTATTTATATGAAATAGCACGTGTATTTCAGTAATAGCCTACCGATTTCAGTTCATGGTGAACAGTCACACAGCTCACATGGGTGTTATCTGTGATACTCCTTAACTATAATTTATCCAAGTTAACTTCAGTTAACTCGGAGCGGCTGGACAACAATTTTATATGTATGATCTTAAAACAGGACACAGCCACTTTACGTGCTGGCCTCATATCAAATGTGAACGCAGACTGAGTCTGTTTGACGTTTGCTTTATATATAATCTTCCTCTCAAACATTTAAACAGCAGCGAGTCTGCAGCTGAGGGAATACAAACTCAAACTGTCGGAACAGGTTTGCTCGTTTCTTGCGTGGATTCATTTGGTAAATTATTAAATGTATAAGTGTTATTCTAATTTGCTGCTGAGTCTCTTACACTGATGAAAATGCAGAAAACACAGATCACGAACACCTGTTCAACCAATCACTTTCTTTCCACTTTGATCTGCGACAAACTGACGGTTCGTCTCTGTTACAGTGTTGCGTTAGACTGCTATATTTTTGTGTTCTTTATGCTGTAGATTTCCACGTCTCTGGAATAGTTGGCAGTAATAAGGATGCTTTTCTGTAAAATCATATTGATATGACCCGTGACATATTCGTAGATGACAGTTAGATAGTCAGCTGGGAAACTCTGGGTTAACTCAGAGAGCTGAAGATATCGTGGATATGCTGACCTCGCTCCGTGGTATACCAACCCATGATTAATATTCACAATAAAAATATTAGCCGAACATCATGAAGTCTGTATGTGTTTCATAGTGTCGAACAACCTTTGTACAGTTAAAGCCAGCAGTTACTACATGACGGAAACACCAACGTTATCTCTTTTATACGTTTATACGCAGGTCAGGCTGATTACTGAACAGAAACCCAAAGATCAGCTGTTAATCAAATTTATTTGCTCTCTCTCCTCCTTAAACATGTTTTTAATATTAGTTATAATTCAGAATTGGCGACTGAAACACGTAGAACACATACGAACATCAGGAAATAAAACCCCGATAAATATAACCTCAGTAAAAGAAGTCCGTGTCAGAGGGGATTATTACAGCTGTGTACCGGGGCCTGCACTTTGTCGGCGGTAACAACAGCTCGATTGCTTGCGAGGCGAGCGGGTCTATCCCACGCTTTGCCGTGAGACTGGGCAGACATCTCCGAAATCATCGAAGCACTTTTGCAAAGAGGCTGTATCTTGACAAACCGACCACACATATGAAGATTAAACCACTACATTCTCGGCTAAAAAAATATTAAAACTGTATTTGGTGACACACAAACAGGGTTTTTCAAAGTTCAGTTCTGCCGGTTGTTGTGGGCTAAAAACAATGGCCACCAGGCCAAAGCAATGGTTTTGAGTCGATCTGTGTTAACCCCGCCCCCTGAGTTTGATGGGTGAGGCTAACAGATAAAATTAATTCATGATGAGAGCCAGGCGCCAGGACTGCCAAAATGAAATAAATAAATATATCATTAAATTATTAATTAAATGTGTCAATAATTAATTAAAATGTGAAATACATAAATAATTAATTAAATGTGTCAATAATTAATTAATTACATGTGTCATAACTATTTATTTAATTAATTAATTCCAATTTTAATAAATTATTGACACATTTAATTAATTATTTAATGGTGTATTTAAGCAATTCATTATGGCAGTCCTGGCGTTCCATAGTCAGATTGGCATTGTTACTGAAATGAAAGCTGTGTCTCAGATAGAGTTGATGTTAGTTTAACACATGAATGCACATGAATGATTTGTGTTTCCTCTGTAGGTGAAGGTAGAAAGTGTGTGTGAGCTGGTGTGAATTGAGCAGCATGGATCAGTGTGAGGACAGAGAGGAGGGAGTCCCTCCCTCTAAAAGCACTCTGTGTGGGGAACATGAGAGCCAGACCAAAGCTCAGAGGTGAGATGACCATCTCTAACTGTCCATGACTCTACTCCATGTCACAGCTCAGCACTCACATCACTGCTCCATCATTATTCACAGGAAGAAACGAGGAACTAAACGCAAACATGAACCTGAACCCAGCTGTGTGTCCTTAAGGAGTGACCGGTCCAAAGGGCACCCCATTGCTTTTAAAGACCAGCCTGTGTCTCCTGCAGAGAGGTGAGCTGTTAGTAATATCACTCTCTCCAAGTAATACACGACATCACAGTTTTTTCGTTAACACATGGATTTTTTTCTTCCGCCACACTTCTCCGTCAATTCAACCAATAATCCACTGTCAAACTGTCATTACATGAATAAACAGAATGATCAACCATAAATATTACAAATAAACATATAAACTAAAGCTAGCAAATGGACAATAATGACACACAGTTAAACCTACCTCACTGGCTGCAAGTAACCATGAGGGAATGAGTTTACTTTAAAACGGAACTTAACAAAACACTTCTTAACTTCTTCTTCCGCTTCTTTATAGGTTCCTTTCACCTTAAACACCTTAATTGATCTTCTTAGTTAACTTACAGTTTTGCTTAACTTCTTTACACACACTTTCTTAACTTCCCTTTCCATCAACAAGGTGACTGTGTGTAACACAGAATGTACCATGTAACATTCCTACCCCCAAAAGCAAACCGTTCATATAATCAGGGAAATAAATTATATATATGTATCGTCTCTTGCCCACCGATGCCTTCTTGTTCCAGTAGCCCACTTCTCGTCAGGGTGCCCTGGTTCCTCAACACCTGACGTGCACCTTGTTGATCCGGGCAACATCTGAGCCGGCAGGCCTTCATATTTATCTGTCTCGCTCATATCTGTGGTAGGCTTGCATTAGCATAGGGGATCTGGATAGCGTAGTAACCACTACGCCAACTATCGGAGTTGCAGAAAGGCACGATGAAGAAGGTGCCTAAGAAGTACAGGAAGCTGTCCATACCTGAGGCCTTGGAAACTGCCAAGCAATGGCTCACAGCCTTGGCCAGCCGCTTGAGGAGATACACCAGAGGGATAGAAGGCAGGAGAATAAACCAGCTGTTCTCCACAGAACCAGCCAAGGTATACTCTCAGTGGCAGGGGAGCAATATGAGAACAGCACCACCAATGCTGGAGACAGAACAATACTAGAAGAGCATATGGGAGAAGGACGCAACCCATAACGGCAATGCTCAGTGGCTAGTGGATTTGAGGGCAGACCACAGCGACCTCCCTGAACAGGGTCCAGTAACCATCAAAGTGGCAGATATCCAAGAAAGGGTCTTCAGTATGAAGAGTTGGACAGCACCAGGCCCTGATATGGTTAACACCTACTGGCTGAAGAAGCTGACTGCACTCCACGGCAGCACAAATGCACCAGCTGCTAGTTGACGAGAGACACCCAGAATGGCTAACTGAAGGCCGGACAGTGCTGATCCTCAAGGACCGCCAGAAGGGACCAGTCCCCTCCAACTACCGACCAATAACCTGCCTCAGAACCACATGGAATCTCCTGTCAGGCATCATATCGGCTAAGATGTACAGGCACATGGGTCAATGCATGAGCGGGGCACAGAAAGGGATGGGCAAGAATACCAGAGGCGCAAAACACTAGCTACTTGCAGCTGAGATTGCAGGACTAGGCTGACCAACCTGTGCAAAGCCTGGATTGATTACAAGAAGGCCTATGACTCAATGCCCCACACCTGGATCCTGGAATGCTTAGAACTATATAAGATAAACGGGTCCCTGAGAGCCTTCATCAGGAACTCAATGGGGATGTGGCGGACAACACTGGAGGCCAACCTCAAGCCCATAGCACAAGTCACCATCAAGTGCGTGATCTACCAAGGAGATGCTCTGTCCCCACTGCTGTTCTCCATAGGCCTTAACCTCCTCACTGAGTCATTAAAAAAACTGGCTACGGATACCGACTACGGAATGGAACAGTTGTCAGCCACCTCCTGTACATGGATGACATCAAGCTGTATGCCAAGAGTGAACGAGACATCAATTCACTGATCCACACTACCAGGCTATACAGCAATGACATCGGAATGTCATTCGGACTGGAGATGTGCAGTCGGATGATAACAAAGAGGGAAAGTAGTCAGAACTGAAGGGATCGAACTACCAGAGGGCAACATTGCAGACATAGAGGACAGCTACAAGTACCTGGGGATCCCGCAGGTGAATGGGAACCATGAAGAGGCGGCTAGGAAAGCTGCAACCACCAAGTACCTGCAGAGGGTCAAGCAAGTCCTGAGGAGTCAGCTGAACGGTAAGAACAAGATCTCGGCTATCAACACCTACGCCCTGCCCGTGATCAGGTACCCTGCTGGGGTAATAGGCTGGCCAAAGTAGGAGATAGAAGCCACTGACATAAAGACAAGAAAGCTCCTGACCATGCATGGAGGGTTTCACCCCAAGTCCAGCATCCTGAGGCTGTATGCTAAGCGGAAGGAAGGAGACCGGGGACTGGTGAGTGTCAGCACCACAGTCCAGGATGAGACAAGGAACATCCACGAATACGTCACAATAAAGGCCCCAACTGACAGCGTGGTCAGTGAATACCTCAGGCAGCAGAAACCCAAGAATGGGGAGGAAGGCGAGGAACCATCATGGAAGGACAGGCCCCTGCACGGTATGTACCTCCGGCAGATAGCGGAGGTGGCTGATACCCAGAAATCCTACCAGTGGCTGGACAGAGCTGGACTTTAAGACAGCACAGAGGCACTAATCATGGCAGCACAAGAACAACCGCTGAGCACAAGATCCATAGAGGCTGGGGTCTATCACACCAGGCAAGACCCCAGGTGCAGGCTCTGTAAAGATGCCGCTGAGACAATCCAGCACATAACAGGAGGGTGCAAGATGCTAGCAGGGAAGGCATACATGGAACGCCATAACCAAGTGGCCAGCATAGTGTACAGGAACATCTGTGTCGAGTATAACCTGGAAGTCCCGAGGTCAAAATGGGAGATGCCCCCCAGGGTCATAGAGAATGACCGAGCTAAGATCCTCTGGGACTTCCAGATACAGACGGACAAAATGGTGGTGGCTAACCAACCGGACATAGTGGTGGTAGACTAACAGAAGAAGACGGCCATAGTGATTGATGTAGCGGTTCCGAATGGAACATCAGGATGAAGGAACACAAAAAAGCTCGAGAAGATGTGGAGGGTGAAGGTGATGGTGGTCCCCGTGGTTATCGGAGCACTAGGTGCGGTGACTCCCAAGCTAAGCGAGTGGCTCCAGCAGATCCCGGGAACAACATCAGAAATCTCTGTCCAGAAGAGTGCAGTCCTAGAGACAGCTAAGATACTGGGCAGGACCCTGTTATTTACAGATTTGTTTGGAACAAAACTGTTTTCTCGTTTTTACAAATACTTACGAGTTCTAAAATGAAACTCACTAGGAGAAGGATGCTGAGGTGCTACAAATTAAAAACAAACAACTTTAACACATTAAACAGTTATGTGCAAACGCATGTGCAAATGAATTGCGGAAATTATGTTATTAAATTTATGCCTACAGAGGTGAGTGGGAATTTTTTATTTTATATATATCTATATCTATCTCACTTATCACATTCAGCAGTGTGGGACTCAAAGTCGGCAGACACACACTTTTATGTCTTGTCTTCCATGATGTTTTGTACAAAGTTTATTTTACTTCATATTTGGTACTGTTCTGTAATATTTTTGGTCAGTTTCAGTTTTGTTTTTTACTTTATATTTTTACATCTTATTGCAATTCATACACACCTATTAAGCTTAAAGCTTTGTATTTAATCTTGGTCTGTAATATCCTTATGTCTACCTTGTAGTTGCACTAAACATTCAGATGTAAAGTATTTTTATGTATTAAATTATGGTGCAGTAATTTATTATAAGACTTCAGCTGTGAACTGCTTCATGCAGTAGGTAAGACATCCATCCTAGAACAGGCTGTGAAATTTTTTAAAAATCAGTAACATTATTTAAAATAACATAAAAATGATAAAACAGCCAGTTTAAAGACTATAAAACAGTCCTGATGTGTTCTGTAGTATGCACTCTGGCTGCAAAGTTCTAAATAATATTTAAATACTATAACATTTATAACACACTACAGCAGAGCATAGTTGTAGTCGACCATGGGCATTAGTTTCTTTGAGTTACTCAGAGTAAGACAGTTAGAGATGGAAAAATATTTCTTGTGACACAGAAAGTGCTCCACCTACTTTGGAGCAGTTTTAGGATCAGATCAAAACAAACAATTTATACACGAGGCAAAACAAAATTTCTGGAGATAATTTACACCGATACCAGACAGGTTGATGTCTTCTGTGACATCTACCATATCACATTAGGCATATTTAAAAAAAAAAAAAAAAAAAAAGATCACATTTACCAGTCTTCTCTGACATGATGTTTTCTAGCATGTGTCGACCTTCATTTAAGCCCATCAGTTACACCAGCGATATTTTAACTAGTATTTCAGAATTAGTGAGACCTGAAGACTATGTGAGACCTGAAGTTGTAATCTGAGTCAATGACCACTCCCAGGGTCAGGGCCGTTGCTAGCCATTTGGGTGCCCTAAGCACAAATGCTTTATGGTGCCCCCGCCACTTAAAAAAAAAAAAAAAAAAAAAACATTAATACTTTTGAATTTCTCAGTGGAATTTGTTTAATTAAATAACAACAAACATGACAGTTAAACAAATAAATAAGGTTAAAGGAGGTTAAAAATACTGTTACAAATAAATACTCAGGCCCCTTTGGAAAATTAAAATCAGAGCTGACATTAAAAGGACCTCTCTGCACAATTTCAACACGATCAGCATCTACAATGTGAGCTGGCCAAAGAGCAGGATCGGTTGAAGGGGCACACATGTCTCCACAGTGTCACTTTCTGATAGTCTCTCAGTGACAGGACTCTCAGTGGTACTTGTGTATGGAACTGTACCTGAACTGGTGGTTGATGGTTCTTGTTCTTCTTGGCTAGGGATTGTTGCAGGGTCTACAATGGCTGGTGGTTGATGTCCAGGGATGGCACTACTACTGGATGGTTCATCCTGTCCTTGAGATCCTCCTTGAACATATTTAAGCATTGACCCTGCATACAAGAGAAAATATTCAGGATTTTACAGAA